>NW_017891558.1:2518-16134 GCF_001540865.1 Ananas comosus | reverse complement strand
GATTTGTCAGGGCAGTTGCATGGTTTATACGACTACTTTGGCATTTGATAGGTTGAAATGATATCGAAAAATTGATGAAGAGTTTAGTTTGTGAAAATACTTTCATTGTAATGTAGATTAAGAGGTCGTAGCAGAGGTTGGGATTGGCGTAGGCGATTTGAAGGCCGCATACATCGAAAACAAGGTGTTTATTAGCAAGGAAGCCATCCATGGGCTACGCGCATAGTGAAGATAGCAGACGGTAGTTCGGGCCGGGCCTGACGTCTTCTCGTCTCCTCTGTCGCTCTCGGTACTCTCTTCGTCAGTCTTCTCGTCTCTCGTCTCCTTCTCTCTCTCTATATATATAGTATAGTATTAGTGTATATATATTATATATTATATAATTATGAGTTCTTATTTAGAATATTGAATTTAAATGTCTTAAAAAACACGCATATTCAAAATTCTGAATAGTGAGAATCATATTTATTATCTCTTGAAGTTTTTAGTTTTATTACATTAGAAGATTTCATATTTAATGTAACTTACTATCACATTTTGAGGAAGCTGACAAAAATAAAATCCACTTTTCTCCTTTCACTGCTTTTTTTTCGGGCAGGTGACAATTTGGCTATTCTAAGAAGAACATAGTAGGGAAAATGATCTATCTATAAGGGGAGGTGAAGGAAAAAGCAGAAAAAGCAGAAGCAGTACGTTTCTGCGCCATCCCATCTCAGGGTACTGATGTTGAGTGTGTTTTTGAGTTCGTTGAAATTTAAGCTGAGAATTCGTTTGCAAACAAACGCAGCTTTTGTCTCTATTAAATTTTTGCATGTAATTGGTGTTTGGGAATCGGAGTTGGTTGGGCTTTTATTCAAATTATAGTATGAGGTCGGGTTTGAGTTTGGACTCCTAAATTATAGGAACTTCTTGATATGTCTATCATTTCTTTTTTGCTTTCTCCTTTTCTTGTCTATAAAATCTTATAATGTTGGGCCTCAGATTGCGTTGTATCTCAAATTATGATAAAAAATTTTGCGAGAGAGTTTATTCTTATGTGCAAACATTTTTGCCATTGTATATACTACAACTAAGTGTAAATGCGAAGCAATTTTTAACGAAAATAAAAAAAAAAAAGTATGTTGACACATCGCATTGTGAACGTGAAAAAAATGGGTCGGTGCCATCGGTGAGCTGTGCATTCGCAATGTCAGATAGCATGTTAATGTACTTGGGCGATGAGCGCGGAATAGGTGTTTTTCGCCCGTTACCCGCCCCTAACTTCCCTATTTTGCAACATCTAATCGTGCTTCGCTCTCGCAATTTTATCTCGCCTTCAATTAATTATTGTTATTTAATTTCTTTTTCGGCTAATTCAAGTTTTTTTATGTTCGATATGTTTTTTTATCTCTCGTATAGTTTATCACACCTTAGATCAATTTTTACACATGCTGCTTGTGTGATTCAATATATATTCACCTTTCCTATTCTCATTTTAGTTCCAAGATTTTGCACCGCCCGATATTGTGTTTTTTTATTTTTTATTTTTTTTCATGGCTGAAATCCCAATGCCTAGCAAACGAAGAACAGAAGGCGAAGAGAGGAACCGCCTCAATACGCCCTTCTCCCTTTCTCCTACCTCTCTCTCTCGGTCAGGATTCCGAATTTGGTGCAAACCTCTAGTTGAGGTCTTTCTTCCGGAGCCGATTCGCCTGCTTCTATTCGCAGGCGGGTCCGTATAGGCGGATGGGATGGGTCTCGGCTCTTCTGCTGCAATGCCGAGGGCCGGGGTTCTATGCACTGCTCTTTGCGCCTGGCGAGATCGCGGCGGGCTGCGCATGAGTGTGTGTTTTGGTTTGTGGTCGTCTCGGCGGCCGTCCGCGTCAGCAGCCGGCCATTTGCCGCGTCTCTTTCCCCCTCGATTGGCTCTTGTCGCACATCTTCCGATGTTGACGATGTCGCTCGGTCGGTATCCGACAGCTAAGGGCCTCTCCTCGCAATGGGGTTTTGTCTCACACCGGCTTGAGACTCCAGGAGGGTCGCTGAGGAGTTGAGGTTGGGACCGAGTTTTGACTCGTATCGAGACGGGCTGTAGGGTTTATGTGTGGTTCCTTTGAGATAGTTCTTTTTGATACCATGATGATTCTCTTTTTTCGAAGATGAATTTATGTTCGAGATTAGGTGCTTAGATGATTCGCGTGAGCAGGTGCGAAGTCGCTGTGAGCCCAATTGGCGAGGATACTGAATTCGATCTTGTTCTATTTGATGAGTCTCATTTGCCATATAAGTTTCACGGAAGAGAGAGTGCAGCCCTTTTTGAGTTTCAGTCAACTCCTCAGTCTAATTATTGAAGTGTTTCAAATCCGAAAACGGTTGGTTTAAACGCAAGGGCAATCAAAATCGCATCCTAGTAATAACTGTAGATGGAAAACAATTTTAGCCCAGCAAGAAATTTGAGGCAAAATGTTCACCAAGCGCTCAATTTGATAGAGTGCAAGGAGACCAAATCAAATATCTTATTAGCAAATAATGATGCTTGGTCACAATCTTTGCAACCAAATTGTGGCATAACTATGAACACAGTATTCACCAACCAGTCCAATTGACAACTCGCAGTCCAACGCAAATCATAGTCTTATTTTGCAACTTAATGAAAGCCACTAATCAATGCATCATAGCGCCATGATTGTAGAAATTGAGCAAAAAGCAACATCAAAATGAAAGATTTGGGTGTGGTTTGTTCTTTTCGATGTAGACATTCTTTTTAAATCGACCTTAAAAGTGTTAACACTGGTGCAAGCACGATCGTGTTGCCAGGTTTACTTTTGCCGAGCTTCTACTACTCGCGATTGCAAGGCTCTTTGGCCGCAGTGTAATCATCTGGACCTTACCCTGACGATGTTTTCATGGTATCACCTACCACTCTTCTTCGTTCGTTGATAATTTGCTGAGAATAGCTGCACTATGTTAGCATGTACTAATTGTATATCATGGATTCAAACGCTATAATTATTCGCTAATGTCGTCGGTTTTCAGTTTCTGTCCTTGATTGTAAATTCCTAACCACTGCATGAAATCTGCATGCCCATAGTGGCAAAGATGCGGAGTGCTAGCATAAAAGCAGACATCTGACACCAATTTCAGTCCACACTCAAACTTTATTGCTGGATGTATTGTAAAGGCTTATTCTAGTTTAGGCTTTTATTCGCTCCAGTATACTTCAATGTCTATGGCTCTTATTTACCCTTTGACAAAATTTGTTTTCTGATTTTGCAGTTACCCCGCCCCAATTTCCCCGGAAGTAATTGCTTTGGGCAAAGATCGCAAGAAAGCAAGGTGTTTGCATTGCCATCATTCGCTAAAGCTCACTTGTCTTGCAAAGAGATAGTATTCGTCGTTGTGGTTACTTCCGCTAACTTTAGTTTCAAAGCAAGGTGCTACACCTTTCATCACTTTTTAGACCTATATCGTGTCTTTTGCACTCTTTCAAAATAGTAATTGCATTAAGAATTTTTAGTAAATTGCAAGGCAAGTTCTCTAAATTTGTCTGCTATAGTTGATTATTTTATTAACATCCCCTTACTCTCTTTGCTTGCTGTATAGTATGAATGCCTTCTTTACTATCTCAGATAAATAACTGAAACACCTCAGTGCTGTGAACAATGCAATTTTATTGTTACCACTAATGAATTTTGGAAAGACATAAAGTGCCATATCATTGTTGGCACTCCCTTGATTCCTCTTTTCGATTTGCATTCTCATAACTAGTGTCGTCTTGATCAGGTCTTTCTAGGATCTTGACTCTAGTTAAGTACTCTCGATTTTTTTTTCTAATTGTAATCTAGATCAGTGATTCGTATGTTTTATAAACAGGTCCAAAAAGTTTTATGATTTTTGGTTCGCAGAGGCAGGATGAACTTACAAGCCTTTACTCAGCATACGAATTTTTGTAAATTTCAGGCTATTTTTCTACTTGATTTCCTTCCTCTTAACCCTTATAATTCTAGTTTCCTAATTAGTCTATTCTGTTTTCCTTTTATATTATGGCTATTTAGAAGCATCCCCTTGTACCCTATTATTACAGGTACTTGATTTACTTTACATTCTTGCATATCACTCTCATAAACTTAGTAATCCGGCGCCGCTCTACCTGGAATCATGTAACAACAACAGTCTGGACAAATAAAAAGAAATTCCCTACGGAGAACTTTACAAATTTATTACAACTCTTTTTGGCAAACCAAGATAAATCCACGAAACAACACATAATATACAATAGCAGGTTTTGTAGGCCATCCTCTTATTAACTGATACGTGCGCAACCAAGCGCACTGGATTGAGGTTGTTAACTAAATATGATTTGAGGACAAGAGGTCATCTGGATTGCGTCATACCGTGAGTTCTGCAAAGAGCTCGTCCTTACTTGGACTAATGTATTGCTTATAAGTAATTAGGTTCTTATTCCCTATTACGGGGGCGGGGGTCTGTAATAGATAATTGATAGCAAATTCACTTCCTTTTGTAAGACTAGTCTTTACTATCCGGTAAAAATTTTATAAAAAATAATGATAAAAGACTTGAATTTAAGAGAAGAGATATTGATCTTACTCTAAATAGTGAAAAAAAATTTCTATAAAAATTTCGTTAGATTTGGATTGTTTTACACCGTTAAATTCACAAACGCATCAAATCTATCATTAAAATTGTCAATTTTGAGACCTTTTGATCACTAGCCAAATGATGTCGAAAAATTATGAAATTTAGTTTCCAAATATTTTTAATAGTATAGTTAAAGTCTAACGGAGTCGATCGTCGATTTGAAAGCCGCATAATTGAAAACAACTTGGTAGCATGGAGGCCTCCGTGCTACCGATAGTATACCAGCCTAGCTCTCTCTCTCTCTCTCTCTCTCTCTCTCTATATATATATATATATATATATATATATATATAAGGTTCAATTTCAGCTTGTCTGTTCGTAGTCCCGGTGCAACAGTTGAAGAATGTAACTTTATGCAAACTTTATCTACCTATATAATCACCTGTTTGGTATGGAATCAACCAAATATTAATATAAGATGCAAATAGCGAGAGTTACTAGCTAGATGTTGAAAGGGACAAAAAAAACTTTGCCCAAATAAGCAGAACATGCACAGTAAGGAATCCCCATCGACTATTGGAATCGACCGTTGATGTTGATTTTATGTTTACTCGAACTATAAGCAATAAAAAGTGGTCAATTTGAACAGTGCAAAGTGTGTCACCCTCAATAGCGAGTGTAAATCGCAGGGGATTCTCGTTCCTTGGTAGAAAAAGAGAGCATGCGCGCTTGAATCCGTGCCTTGGTGTAGACTCAATTAACTTGCCACGGGCAGATACAGAAAGAGATGAGAGAAAGAGAGAGAGGATCATATATTTTCCTCCTTCAAATCAAACTCTATTTTTGTTTAAAATGAGTAGTTACATTATCAATCTCTTTCTTTTTCGTTTTATTTTCTTGACTTATGGTCTTCTTATTGCTTGTATCATCACCACATAAGTTTTTTTTTTTTTTTTGAGAAATAACCACATAAGTTACTGAGAAAAGAAATAATGCAAGTTAATTCGGCATCATTCAGAAGCAAAATAACACCCAAGGTTAATTAATGCAAGTATAGAGGGGGCATATATAGGCGAGTCGCACGCACGCTCATTTATAACCCGCATCGTTGTCGTTGTCTAGTACCATGCACATTCACCACCCAAAACAACTCCCTCACTGCTTCAAACCATTCAGATGTCCTTACAATCTCTCTCTCTCTCTCCACTGCTCCTGACCGGTGAAATTAAAAGATGAAACATGACACATGACTATTCGTACCAAAGGTTGCCTCCTGCGGACCGTGCAAACCATGCGGTGCTGACATGAAAATAAGATGTGTGTTAAGACGTGTCAGCGTATCGATAGCACACCGATTCATGCTCTCCGCTGATACGGACAGGGCAATTTTTGATTTGTACTACTCCTATAGCCGATTAATTGCCATATTAATAACACACAGGTTCACGCGCTCTGCTGATACCGACAGGGCAATTTTTTGATTTGTACCACTCCTATTGCCAATTAATTTTTCAGTTTCCCCGTCCCGTGCTTCTATATACACGGTCAAAAGTATTATTAATTTCGTAGATTAGATAGTTATTAGAGGCAGTATGGTTTAATATAACTGTAAATAGTATAGTTGGAGGTATATGCAGGTAAAAGTAAAATAATTATAATTATATATTGTTTACTTGATTGGACTAATTATTTGTAAATAAATTATTTATAGTTGTGTTATTGATGCTCTGTTGTGTTGCTCAATAATATAGTTGCATAAATCTAGCTGATAAAAATGAAGCACCTACTACTACTACTACTACTACTATTACTGCAAACACACACGCACAAGATTAAGGAAAAAAGGAAAGAAAAAAAGAAAAGGAAAAAAAGGAAAGCGAGGTTGTTTATTAGTAGGTACCAAAGTGGTGAAAATGGAGGCACATGGGTTGGGCCAGTGGCAGGTCTCGGCGAGCCAACTAAATAAACCCAACCCCCGCCCCCCCTCAACCACATCAACACCGATTCGCCCCACATCATCGCATCGATCAGAAGAACCGAATCTTCAGTTCTTTACCCAAAACAAACACCCGAAACACCCAAAACCAAAACNCATCATCATCATCATCATCATCATCATCATCATCAACAACAACAAGAAGAAACATACACATATATAGATAGATACATATAGAGGCTACGAAGACGAGGATCGAGATGGAGAAGGATCGGCACCTCGAGGCGGACGAAGGCGTCGATCTCCGCGCTCTGCCGATGCAGATGCGACACCACATCTTCTCCCGCGGGCCTGCCGCTGGTGGATGCGCCGCCGCCGACGTCGATCGCCGGAGCCACAACCCTAGCCTGGATCGGGACGGGGCCGTTCTGGGGCGGCGGCGTCACGAGCTCGTTCTCCTCCGCCCATGCGCCGCCGCAGCCGCTGTTGTTGTTGTTGTAAGCTGCGTCTGCAAAAGCGCCGATCGAAAAGAAAGGGGATCAGTTCGAATCCGGAGTGTACTGAGAACCACACCAAAAAAAAAAAGGAGAAAAAAAAGAGAGGAGGGATTGGAGTTGGGAGATTGTGCGAATCGCTCACCAAATTGGGCGTGGGCGTGGGCGTGGGCGCGGAGGAGGCTGCGGTCGTGGATCATGTGGATCTCGTCCAGCAACACATCGTCGCGAGCCCTACAGTCCATCAATCGATCGTTTTTTTAGATCGATCGATCGATCAACAAAAAAGGAGAGGTTAAGTAATTACAGTGGATGCGGAGAGAGGGACGAAGAAGAAGAAGAAGAAGAAGAAGAGGCGAGCTCACCTGGGGCGGAAATGGGGGGAGAGGAGGAGGGGGGGATTGGAAGGGAATTGGGCTTGCACGGCCATTTACTGTTTCCACAATCACGCACGCACCCCACCTCGATGATGCGATCACGGAGATTAAAACAGAGAGAGATTTATGCGTACATATATAGAGCGTGATTATTACTACTCTGAANGCGTGCCCGGGGAACGTGTAATCCGGGGCGTGACATTCCGCTAGCGTGAAACATATTGTACTTCTATTTTGGAAAAAAAAGAAGCTAAAATATAGGAGTTATATAAATAATGTAGCATTTCCAATTAATAAGATTCATTTATTCCATTGTAATTTTTTTAAAACATTTTTATTATATTTCTTTTTTCTAAATAAGAGATTTAATTTGTTAGAATATAAATAATATGGTGTAACTATTATATAAAAAACTTCCTCCTACTTTGGAGCTAACATCTTATCATAGTAACCGACTGCCCCTAGCGCAAGTGGCAAAGGACTTGGTGGTTAATACTCGAGGTCCCAAGTTCGAATCGTAGTCGATTCATATTTCTAGCTAAGTTTATTTCTAAAAAAAATAAACAAAGCGAATTTACATCTTATCATAGTATATCCACACATAGCAAATTGTACCATTTATGTCAAAAGGGATGTACATTGTACTTGATAAATAACTAGAATTATTTATGCCTTTTAGTACATATCTATACAAGAATCAATTATTCTAAAAATTTAAGCTGTCTCTTTTGTACGTCAAACTTTTGATAAGATAATTCTAAAAAATTTTGGGCCGTCTATCTAAATTTTGAAAAAGTGATTTCTAAATAATTGATTTTAGTTTGAAATTTTGATTTGGTTAAAAGTTCTAAAGAGTTTAACGAGTCTAACAAGAAAACAATTATGCTGAAGTGATTTTAAAAGACTATTTGGCAAATTTATTTTACCGCTTGTAAGTAATAATCTTTTTGCTAAATCTTATTTTAAAATTTTAATTTGACTTTAAAATTTTATAATTTTGAATTTAAAATCTAATGTAGATTTTTAAATTGGGCAATTTGCATAAAAAATCCACTTATTTTGGACTTTTGCAAAATTGGGCCACCTTTTTCATTTTTGTAGATTCGATCCGCTTTTCAGCAAACTGACCAAAATACCCTTATACCTTTTTCTCTCTCCTCTTTTTTTTTCCGTTGTTCTTTTTTTTTCTTTCTCTTCCCAGAAAGCGACGAAGGCGGAGGAGGCGGCTTGCCCGGCGCATCCTTACCCTCGTCCTCACACCCCCACACCTTCCTCGTCTCCGACACTGCCGAGGCCGCACCGTGACTTTTTTTTTTCTTCTCCGACTCTCCTCCACCGTTTCCGACGACGACGCCTCTCTCACCCTTCCCCGTCTTTCTCGCCCTCTCTCTCTCCTTCCTTCTCTGCCGCCTCCGACGACGACGCATCTTCGCCCGCGCCGACAATATGCCGGCGCATCCTTACCCTCGCCTGCACACCCTTGCACCTTCCTCATCTTCGACCTTGCCAAGGCCACGTCGCGGCTCTTTTTTTTTTTCCTCTTCGACTCTCCTCCACTGTTTCCAACGACGACGCCTCTCTTGCCCTCCTCCGCCCTTCTCGTCATCTGCCTCCCCCTCCTCCTCTGCCGCCTCCGACGACGATACATCTCGGCGCCGGCGCCGACACCCTGGAGGTCACTGCGGCGTTGCAGCCTTGGAGCGGGAGATCCTTAGCGGCATCGTCGCCGACGCCGTGGCCGTTGGTAGAGAGGGGTAACCAAAAAAAATTATAAAAGAAGTAAGAAAAAAAATAAAGATAAAAAATTATAGAAAAATAAGGATGAAAATGAAATTGCATCATTAACTGAAAAAAAAATTATAAGTTGTATTACTTAAAATATAAACTACAGCTTTAAGATGAAAATTACACTTTTTAAACAAAAATTACACTCTTTGGGAGATATTTACACTGTTTCTCCTCTTATTGCACTCTTTCAGATATAAACTACATCCATTAAGATGAAAGTTACAATCTTTAAACGAAAATTGCACTATTTCTCTTCTTGTTGCACAATTTCTCCTCTTGTTACACTATTTTTTATCTTAAACTTTACTCATTTAAAAGATATTTATACTGTTTCTCCTCTTGTTGTACTGTTTTTTCTCTTGTTGCACTATTTCTCCTCTTGTTACACTGTTTCTCCTCTTAAAGGATACAGTTTAAGATAAAAACAGTGCAGCAAGAAGAGAAATAGTGCAATAAGAGAAGAAACAGTGCAACAAGAGGAAAAACAGTATAAATATCTTTTAAAGGGGTGTAGTTTAAGATAAAAAATAGTGTAACAAGAGGAAAAATGGTGCAATAAGAGGAGAAACAGTGCAACTTTCGTTTAAAAGAGTGTAATTTTTATCTTAGTGGGTGCAGTTTATATTTGAAAGAGTGCAATGAAAGGAGAAACAGTGTAAATATCTCTCAAAGAGTATAATTTTCGTTTAAAGAGTGTAATTTTTATCTTAAAGCTATATTTTACATTTTAAGTAGTGTAACTTATAATTTTTCTTTTGCAATTAACGATGTAATTTCATCTTCATCCTTTTTTTTTATACTTTTTTATCTTTATTTTTTTTTTGCTTCTTTTATAATTTTTTTTTGTCACTCCTCTCCACGGTGCCGGCGACGATGCCGCTAAGAACCCTCTGCTCCGAGGCTGTAGCGCCGCAGTGACCTCCACGGTATCGGTGCCAGTGTCGGCGCCGACGAAGATGCATCGTCATCGGAGGTAGCAGAGGAGAAGAGAGAGAGAGAGGACGAGAATGGCGGAGAAGGGCAAGAGAAGCGTTGTCGTCGGAGACAATGGAGGAGAGTGAAGAGGAAAAAAAAAAATAGAGTTGCGGCGTGGCCTCGGCGGGGTCAGAGGCGAGGAAGGTGCAGGGGTGTGCAAGCGAGGGTAAAGATGCGCCAGCAGCGAAAATGCGTCGTCGTCGGAGGCGGCAGAGAAGGAAGGAGAGGGAAAGGATGAGAAGGACGGGGAAGGGCGAGAGAGGCGTCGTCGTCGGAAACGGTGGAGGAGAGTTGGAGAGGGAAAAAAAAAAAAAGTCGCGGTGCGGCCTCGGCAGGGTCGGAGACGAGGAAGCTGCGGGGGTGTGCGGGCGAGTCCGCTCTCTGAGAAGAGAAAGAAAAAAAGAACGAGAGAAAAAAAAAGAGGAGAGAGAAAAAAGTATAAGGGTATTTTGGTTAGTTTGCTGAAAAAGCGGACCGAATCTGCAAAAATGAAAAAGGTGGCCCGGTTTTGCAAAAACCCAAAATAAGCGGATTTTTTATGCAAATTGGCCTTTTATTTTTAAAAAAATAATTTTTAGATAGAGATAAAATTAATACGTAACAACAACGAATTGTGAGGTCTTAACAAACTCTCTCCTCCTCTCTTTATCTTCTAAATTAATTTACTTCAAAATTATGCATATGGTTGTTTTTTTTTTTAGAGAGATGGGTAGGACGCTACCCGCTTCGTTTATTTTATTTAGAAATAAACTTAGTTAGAAATGTGAATCAACTAGAATTCGAACTCGGGTCTCGGGTACCAACCACCAAGCCCCTTGCCACTTGCTCTAGGGACGGTCGGTAAAATTATGCATATGATTGTTAATTACTAAAAATGTGTGGAACATATATATCTAAACTTTGGTCTGTTTTTATTTATTAATTATGTATGCATTTTATAATTATCTGATATATATAAGCTGTTTGATGGCTCTTTTAGTATAAATTTTAAGCGTCTTATTTATTTTAATAGGATCGTAATGCATAAATTATGTAAAATATGTAAATCAAACCAGTAAAAATGAAGGCACATTTAATATTTTTTTTAAAAAAATATTAAATACTGAAAGAATTAAAACGTCAAGTGGCGAAATCAAAATTTTTGAATATTANCCTTAAATTTTTTTTTTTTTTTTTTTTTTTTTTTTTTTTTTTTTTTTTTTTTTTTTTTGGAATAGTTGAGTTTTTCCTTTTATTTTTGACATACTCAAAAAATGTTATACACTTACCTCTAGAATTAAATGTCCATGTAGAGTTACAAAGCTCACTTATATTGGCTAAAACAGTGCAACATTAATATTATTATTAGAATTAAATGTGTATGCATATGTGGAGTTATAAAGCTCTTTTATAAACGCTAAAACAGTGTAATATTAATATTATTTGTTCTTATTTAATTATTATATTGATAAATTCAAATCTAAGTCGGTGATAATTTTACCAGTCTATTTGGCTGACCAAACTAGAAAATAAAGTTTATTAATTAAAAGATGCTAATGATCTTTGGAGGCATCCGTAAGAATCAATTAAAAGGACCATACACGAGTGAGCTAGAGTCGGTGCTTAGCTTACTTATTTTTCAAGTTTTTTTGAGAGATAGGTAGCACGCTATCCGCTTAATTCGTTTATTTCATTTAGAAATAAACTTAGCTAGAAATGTGAATCGACTAGAATTCGGACTCGGGATCTATCTCTCAAAAAATAAGTTTATGATCACCTTATTTATTAAAGAATAGGTTGAGTTCGAATTAATTTTGGGCCAAACATGAGTTAATTGACTAGCACATAGTTAGCTGGAGTGCACTTCTCGCGAAGCAGGGTGAAGATGACACAAACTAAACTTGTTGATGTAAATTTTATATTTTTTTTATTGGAGAATGCAAAAAAAACTTTTTAAACTTTTTAGTATTTAAAAAATATGGTAGCAAAATTAGTAAAAAATTAATAATTTTTTAACATGGAGGATGTACATTTATATATAATCTAGAAACGTGGAGATTGTGTTGCTCATACTAGATTAATTGGTTGAGTCAAACGCGTAAATCAAATTCAAAGTCACACATATATATATATATATATATACACTTTTCCATTACTCACTGTTTTACCTTTTTTTTTATTTCAATTCTCCTCTGGTGTACGTAATAAAATCTCTTACGCGATTCTCTTTCCCTATATATCTATTTAATCCTGCAATTAATGCTCATTCACATACACTCCCTTAATTTTTATTGTTAGATTACTGTAACTAGTAAAAAAAATAACAGCTATATATATAATATATATAATATAAGTAATAATATAATAAGTGTATATTATATATATAACTGCATTACGGAGAAAGATACTATTGATCCGTTTTAATGTAATTTAATTACTGATCCAACTAACACGATATGCGACGCACTCCGTATACTCAAAACCCATAAAGCAAATTCGTGTACTTCACCTGCTGCTGCAACTTTATCCTGTGGAAGTTGAGTTACCTCTCTTTTATTAAAGTGTGATCATTAATAATAATAAATAAAAATTAATGTTGTGCGTACGTTTTACGTTGGGAGTAGTACACTTGCATGACCATGCATGAGAATGGTGTGTGGTGGAACTACTGCAATGTGTTCTCCAACAAGGGCTTCGTCAGGGTTCTTTCACCATATATGATATATATTCGCGTGTTCACATTCCCAAGAAGCACTTTTGGGTCACGCATAAGAGGTATATATATATACAACATACACTACAACAAAAACGATCTATAGCGATATTTTTAAATATAGGTACATGTCAAAAAAATACTGCTAGCTAAAATTAGCAATATTTTTAAAAAATATTGCTATATGTGGGGTCGCTAGGTATATAGTGACAGTTAAAGAGTGTCGTTATAATCTAAAAGAGTGCTACTAATTTACCAACACTTATTTAAGCATTTAGCAACCGCCGAAACTCTATCTCGTTGGCTGCGGTGGCGGAGAAGGACGACAGTAAAGGCTTTTCATCTAGAATTTCAGTGGATTGAGTGAAGAGAGAAGAAAAGATGGTAATTGATTTTTTCTTTTTTTTCTTTTCTGTTTGTAATCGGGCCAAATGGACTGGGTGTGGTGGGTTGAGTAGAGTAATCTCTTATTTTTGGTTGGATTGGGCTTTATATTTAGGTATTAGTAAATGTGTTTTTAAGTTTTAGAATAAATATGACACTTACTCAAAAGTGTCCCAAACATATGTCGCTATAACCTAATTCTGTTGTAGTGATATTATACATATTTATATATAGCTGCTATGTATGTATATATGTAGCTTTATTGATGCAAACGTGGAGGGTTAAAAACAAACATTTTACTTAACGGTTATTTTATAGAAAAATAAGTGAATTTATTTATTTTTTTGGACACATCCATGTATCATATATATATATATATATATATATATATA
>NW_017891558.1:0-2300 GCF_001540865.1 Ananas comosus | reverse complement strand
AAGCAAAAAAATTTCTAAGAATTTCAAAATTAATTCTACGAATAAATTAATCAATATCAAAACTATGTATTTAATTAATTGTTCACTAGTATTCAATTAGTCCTTTTATAGTCCGTCTATTTTATTCACAGAAACCAAGATCTAGTATCGATCTTTATAATAATTAAAACGAGATTTTAGAGTTATATACCATCGAATGAATAAAGACTACAATAGATTGATCGACCAAGACAAATTATTTGAGAATTATCTCGTAATTAAATTGTTTTCACTTTAAATCTCATAAGCAACGTCATCATTTGTTTTACTCAAAGACTTTTAGTCTCGCCGATGTCTTTTCTTTCGATAACTCTTCGAAAAATAACCTTTTGAATAACCAGAAAAAAGTTATCATACATGGTGCGTTTGTTGTTTTTCTAGCACGTTAATCAACCTCTCCACTTTTATTCTTTTAAACGATGATTTGAAATTAAAAGTAATGATGGAAAAAGAAAAAGAAAAAAGAATACTCGTTTCGACTCTATTACCGGAGATGATAATCCTAGATCGATCCTGGTGTGTTTCCGGATTAAATATATACTACCGTGGTCCGTTCCACACGGGTGTAGTATACACTCGAACTGAGTAATTAATCCTTTAGTTGGTGATTTACGGTTTACCTGTTTCTTTTTCGAGTAGAGATTCTATAGGTAAAAGTTTAATCGAAACTTACACAGGGGTTAATTAGGATGAGTGTGAATACTAGGCGAAGTAAGTAATACAAATACTTGATTCGATGTCTCGACGCTGTTACGACTAGTGTAAAAACAACAAGGGTTTCCCCTAGTACAACTTGTGGTGACGCTTGATGATTGGAGAACGTACAAAACTTGTGGAGTGTGGGTGTATACGGAATACTATATTGAAAAGATTGTTCACGGTAAAACCGCGAACAATTAATTCTAATTAATTAGGGTCATATTAATTATGGTGATATGGTAAACTTTCATTAGACTAATAGAACATACATATATTATGTTTTTAAAATATCTATATCTAAGATTGACGCGCATCTAGTAATTAAATATCAATTAATTCCGTCGCGAAAAGATGACATAGGTTTGTTGGAGATTTCGCACAATAAATTAAACATAGTTTGGAAAACTCAATACAGTGGTTTGAGTAATTTTTTATCTTTTTTTTTTTTTGGTTTTGTTAGATCTTTAAACTCTAAAGGTTGAGGAGTTTCGGACGTTTTAATTTCCACGTACAGAGATGAGAGAAATATAATGTAACATCTGGATACATGCATCGTTCTACCCAGGGGGTCAAAGATATATAACTGGATTATTAATTTACGAAATTAAACGAATAAGAAATAACTGAGTTGGTTCAGGGGTGTCGTAACCTGTTACCTTAAACCAACTCAGGATGCTCGATCCCCATTACTTACACTGTTCATGGGTTAAAAGGTGATCTGAATACACCCCCACCTCATTAATTATTTCCCTCATTAAAATGTGGAGGAATGTAATTAAAATATTCAATATAAGTTCAATCAATACCAAAGTCCAAGTTCAGAGCCCGAAGCGTCCATATTATACTTTGTTGATATTTATGCGACATTTGATCATACGTTATCGTACACTAAGTTCTGTAGTCTCGATTTGAAATGTCGATCTCTTACCAATCCAAGAACTGAAGATTATAGAACGAACTCGATTGCACAGTACTGTAATCAATCATTCCTATTTCTTAATTAGCTAGCATAAATATATAAACATATCATTACTGATCAACATGTCAGAGATCATCATCATCTGATCCTTTTGCATTGTATATACAACACTGAAGATAGGGCTAGTGTTTTGCTTGCCTTATCCAATGTCTTTAAATTATTATCTTACCCATGCACACTGTTTGTTCTTGCACTACTGTAGGAAGCTCTACATCACATGCTTATGCTTTTGAGAGAAGCTGATCGATTTCAAGCATTAATTATTTGATGCACTTGTCTTTTGAAGATGTAAAATGTCTCCCCTTATAACTTTCATGGCACCTTCCTCTTTTGTCCCTTTCTTTTTTCTTTTTCTTTTTTTGAATATTACGCGTAGAGTCCATAATCCAACTTCATCCCAAACAGTACTCCATTACTAATTAATATTCAAGAAGGTTGAGGATCAAAACCCCATAAATATACATGTGCGGGTTCGATTCTTAACCTTTCAAATACTCCCAAAGGTACGTAAAAATCACTAGACCATGCAGTAATTTTTAAGAATAAAAAAAGGAAAAAAATTGTATATATATATATATATATA
>NW_017891557.1:10340-16136 GCF_001540865.1 Ananas comosus | reverse complement strand
TAGTATAAAGAATTTTGTATCAAAATTTCATGTGATTTGAATACTTCTATACCGTTAAACTTGAAAACGGCAGACATCAACCATTAAAAATTATTAATTTTGAACCCTTTTGATCATTAGGTAAATGATATAGAAAAATTACAAAAATTAATTTTTAAAAACTTCAAATACACTATATCAAGTCTAATGGAGCATATCCTCGATTTAGAAATTCTATCATCGAAAATGACTGAGGAGCATGAAGGCCTCCGTGCTCTGATGAGTACAACAATTCTGCTTTATATATATGATATCAATGAAAAAAAAATATCGATATCAGTGAAACTTGAAGGGTACATTGAAGGTTCAAAAAAAAAGAAAAGAAAATTTAATAGAAGTATTAAGCTTAAATAGTAATTTTTCTGGTTAATCAGTATTTTTTTATAAATTAAAAATTAAAATAATGCATAATCGATAAAAAACGAAGCAACATCAATTAAAAAAAAAAAGAGCAAAATCACCCTATGAACCTTCAAAAGCAAATTAAAATGCGCTTAACTAAACAATTATTTTCAAATACTTTTCTATATTTTTGTACATGTTGTTTTAGATTTAGTAAAATTCACGCGATTCTCATTTTTTTTTTATCAATTTTAAGAATTATAATAATTTAAAACTTATTAAATTAACATACACGATCCATTCTATAAAAGTTTAAAAAAAAACTATATTTATATTTTAATAAAATAATTTAAAAAATTAATTTTTTGCACAAGCTTTTTGTCTAAATTTATTAGTATTAGTTTATCTTATAAGTTATTTTTTATTTACTATATACATTATTATTTATTTTTAGTATTGTATTATTTATTTTATTTATTAATTAATTTGTGGGTGATCCTTCCTCACCATGCTGCAGTTGGAATACGACCAATTTGATGTAGTTCCAAGCCAGAATTTGCGGCATTCTTGTGCAGTTGTGGAACTGAGCAGTTAAACTCAACTACGACTAAACAAACAAAGCGAATATTGTGGTGCCACGATTTGCAATGACTGCAGTATGAATGCGTACAACCAAACAGCCTATAGTTAGCCCAGTTCCAACTGATATATTCATATATATATATATAATATATAGTCGGGTGGATACCATGATAGCACCGATGCTTTGGTGCTATCAAGTTTTACTTCGTATAGATTTTAATCTTTGGACTATTTTCACCGTATAGATATTACTATTAAACCAATTAATCACTAAACCCTAGGGGCCCACATCATCCTAACTCGTATATCTTTTAATCCAAATGGCCGAAACCTAAGCACAAATGTTGGTTACTATTTGAGTATTATTGCCTAGGTCTCTCGTCTCTCTCTCTCTCTCTCTGCTCTCTCCTCTCGTCTCTCTCTTCTCTATATTATGTTATATATATATAATTATATATATATTATATTATATATATATATATGGGTCTAGGCTACTATCTATTATGAGTACGATCCGCCCTCGTGACTAATAAGTTATTTTGATGATAGAGTTCTGAATCGACGAGCCACACCGTTAACGTTATTTACAAGCATTCAAATTCTAGAAATAAATTTATAATTTTCGACATCAATTTACCTTACGATCAAGAGGTCACAAATTTGATAATTGTTTAAACGGCAGGTATGGAGATACTTGTAGTCTAACGGTGTATAAGAAATCGATTTGGTTAAATTTTTGATAGAAAATTTAGTTCACTATATAGGATAAAGATCGGATAACCTCCGATCTTGAATTGGAAGGATCATTATCTTTTTAGAATGTTGTTCGATTTTGACGTTCATTTTTGCCACTTGCGGGACTTTATTATTGATTCGAAAATTTGACGAAATTTATATTTCTGAAATTTTAAATACTCTAGATCTATTTAATGGAGTGGAATCGTCAGATTCGGAAGCTCCATCATTGAAAACAACTTTTGGAGTTACGAGAGCTCCATACTTATAATAGTATAGTTACAATGGCCCTTAATATATATATAATATATATTATATATAGTATATTATATATAATAATAATATATATATTGCTAGAATACTTTTAGAAGCCAGAACTGATTGGTGTTCTAGGTTTTTAGTCCTTTGATATTATCCTTAATTACTAATAGCTTTAGAATCAACACTATTCAGCTTCTACAACATACCATCTTCTAACCCTATATCTCTCTTCCAATGGCCAAAAACTTCAAAAGCATCACTCCTTGGCTGCTTTTGGAAGTATTCTAGCTCATCTCTTCTTCTCCCTTCCTCTGTATATTTATATAATTAATATATATACTTAATATACATTATATATATATTATATTATATATTATTATATATATATATATATATATATTAAAATTTTGGATATTGAAATTTAAAATTTTATAATCTTAAATTATAAAATGTATTCCAAGATTTTAAACTTCAAAATTTAATTATAAATCCTTATTGTACTTTCTCTCTTATTTTTATATGCTATAGCGCTTGAAAAAAGCTTGATTTTTTTATTTTTTAGTCTTTTTGGGAAAAAATACTATCCACCGCTGTGAATTTACTAATCTAAACAAATGTACAAGAATATAGAAAAGTATTTGAAAATAATTGTTTAGTTAAGGCATTTTAATTGCTTTGAAGGTGTACTAGGGTGATTTTGGTCTTTTTTTTAATGATGTTGCTTCGTTTTTTTATCGATTATGCATTTTTTAATTTTTAATTTATAAAAAATACTGATCTAACAGAAAAATTACTATTTAAGTCTTAATACTTCTATTAAATTTTCTTTTCTTTTTTTGATACTTCAATTGTAACCTTCAGTTTCATCTGAATCGAATTTTTTTTTCGATGATATAGTATATTAAAAGCAGGAATTGTGTGTACTCATCAGAGCACGGGAGAGCTTCAATGCTCCTCAGTCATTTTCGGATAGAATTTCTAAATCTGGAGGATATTTTTTTTTGCTCCCATTAGGACTTGGATATAGCTGTATTTTGGAAGTTTTTAAAAATTAATTGTAATTTTATCTATATGCATTTACCTAATGAATCAAAAGGGCAGTTCCAAAATTAAATAATTTTATATGGTTTGATGTCTTGCCGGTTTTCAACAGTTAACGTTATAGAAGATCAAATCACGATGAATTTTGATACAAAATTTTTGTATACTATCTACAATAGGTCAATATTCTGATCGAAAATTTGTGAATAGATGATCACCAGCTTTTTCTATAAATTTTTATTTTTCGCGGGTTATGTTAAATTCTTTTTAATTGCTAGTAATAATATCGAAAAGAACGTAAAAATTATGTTTCTGACAACTTCGGAATATGCTAGATCAAGGCTGACGAAGCGCGAGTGCGTCGATTCGAAAATTGCGATGCATGAAAAACGGGCTCAAATGGCACGGGAGGTTCTAAGCTCTAAGACCCTTAGCAGTCCTGCTCCATATATATATAATATTAGTATTATATATATTAGTTATATGTTGGACGTGGGCGTAACATTAGTTAGGAAAATTCTTATTGTTGGCTACCAGTTTTTAACCTTTGGAGTCATATCTTTATTATTTCTAACCATTGGATTAAATACTACTAAGCGCAGGTGGGGGATCCAGCTCACCACTAGGGAGACACTCAACTTGAACGGACTCAATATCATCCTGACCTACCAATTTTTTCAGTTCTAAGCGGTTAAAAAGCTTGATAGCAAAAAGTGTGTTTTACTTTAAGTATTCCGCCTAATTCTTTATATATAATATATGATAATTAATATATATTATATAGGTAAGAGTCTGTCTCGCGTAGACGGGAGGCTCGCGTGCTTTGATAAGTTGTTTTCGGAGATAGGACGTTGATTTCGGGGACGGATCGGCTCCGTTAGGGTATATTGACCCTATATGAATTATTAAGAAACCAAATTTTAGATTTTTTTGACATCAGTTACTAGAGCGATCGAAGAGGTCTAAAAAATGTATATGTTTAGCGGTGATTTTGGCACAGTTTTAAGTTCGACGGTATGTGAAGTATCAAATTACTGAAAATATATATAAATTAATATATAACATCAGTAGCAGATCGTATCTTTCGACTTAAAATTTGAATGAAATTTATATTATTTTTTAGTGAAGTTTTATTTTCGCCGTATTTGAGGGTGCTACTGTTTAGCAACAGAAAACGAGAATCAAAATAATTATTGAAATTGTGAGTTTTAGATAGATTTAAATAGGGTAGATCAAGTTTAATGGAATCGATTCGATGAATGTCGAGATATTGGCGTTTATTATCGGAAAACAACTTACAATACGGAAGCTTCAAAAGGCATAGAAGCATATAATATATTTGTGTATAACTTATATATATGGGTTTGTTTAGTATATACAATATTCTCCTTAAACGCGGGTGTGCAGAAAAGATTTGATTGTGATATTCATCTTATAATGCGTGTGCAGAAACTTTTGTCAGAAGTATGTGAAAGAAGAAAGAAAATAGTAGAGGTGAATATTATTTTATAATTTATTATATCAATATCAATTTTGTGAAGATTTATCTATTAAATTTAAAATTTAAATTATAAATTTATGTATTATTATTATATTAAAAATATTTATAGTTTTATAAGTAATGGAGTAATTTTTTTATATTCATCTTTATAAAAATGATGTATATAGAAGGTTATGTGATTGGATTTATATTAGGGAGTTGCGGATAGTTATGTGTGAGAATAAAATATTTAGAATTAAATATTATTTGTTATAAAAATATTGATAGTTGATGTGGGCGACGTTTTACAAATATGACATGTATATATAAAGGTAAATGTTGATACGTACTATTGAGAGCATTTACATATATTATATATAGTATATATATAGTTATATATTATATTATATAGCTCTTATAAACTTTATTTTTAAATATAAGTTTTGCTATTTGAGGCTGTATAAATTATTCTAATGTACTATAGTATGTATGATGGGTTTATAAATTTGTCTCAAAAAAAGGAAAAAAAATAAAGGGCTGGTCTCTTTTTTTAGTTCCCCTCCACGTAAGGAACTTGTTATTTATGCTCCCTGATTAGTTTAAAAGTAAGCTTTACAATGTCGAGTTTTGGAGCTGCTTTACATTTAACAACACACATCTTTCATTTAAATTGTTTTGTTTAAATTCTTTAGTTTAATTAAGTCTAAAAAATTTATTAGATCTAACAGTTTATAGCTAATCTGTAATTAATTTATTTTTGTTGATAAAAATATTGTAAATTTATCGGATTTGATGAATTTATTATATATATATAATATTCAATGGAATCACACAAAATTTTTCGAGTTATCGACTTAGCCTTACTTTTAATTTGGTCATACACAATTGTTTCTTGGTTAGGTGCTGCATAAAATCTATAATACTTTTTAATTTTACAAAAATTAATTATCAACGACACAATTTAATGAGGTAATTAGTATGCGAAGTTTATAAAATGCAGAATTGAGGTGATAGCCGTCACATTATTAACAGACATAATTTGCATCAAAGTTTTAAAATTTTTTGCAACCCTCATCCAGAAAAGATGTACGTAATATTTTACACTGCATAATGATATCCATTTTATTTCTTTCTTGAGTGAACCAAATTATATTCACCAAATTTAAAGAAAATAAGAAATAGATGCTTTTCCATAACTGCGGACACCAACCAGTATAGAAAGCAAAAGACACCTCCTCATAATGTTTAGGAATAGACAACATAATGACAAAACTTACCTTCCATTTCGTATCCTCATATTTGTTTAATTCTCTCTT
>NW_017891557.1:0-10315 GCF_001540865.1 Ananas comosus | reverse complement strand
TTAAATTTTTAAAGTTTGATTTACATATTAAAATTAAATAAATTAAAAATTTTAAATGTGTCGATTAATAAGTTGAAGAATTATTGAAAAATATAAAAATATTATATATATCTACTTATTTATTTATAAATAGTAAATTTAAATAATTAATAAATTTATACAATTATTTTATGTTTAGTGAAGGTAACCTCACCACTCTATCTGAAGAGGTGACAAAATTTATAAATACAACTATCAGCTTCATATTACCAAACAGAAGAAATGTAACTGCAGCAGTTGCAACTGCGTAAAACCAAACAGACTAGGTGTAGTTATAACTGTAGCATTTGCAACTGCATGTATTTCCAACTACACTGTTTCTGCAACTACATCCAACCAAACGGCCCCTTAGTAGCAAAATCTCATTGTTGCTACCAGTTTTTTAGCCTTTCGATCAACACTTTTCATTATTTCTAACCATTGGATTAAATACTATAACCCAGTGGGGATCACTCAACCCTGGGGAGACCACTCAACTATAACTGACTAATATCATCCTGACCCTACAATTTTTCATCCAAGAGTTAAAAACTTGATAGCAAAAAGAGCGTTTTACTATTAATAGTATTCCAGCCTAATTCTATATATATATATATATATATATATATATAGAGTTGGACTGGGCTACTATTAGTAGCAAAATCTCATTGTTGCTATCAATTTTTTAGCCTTTGGATCAACTCTTTTTATTATTTCTAGTCATTGAATTAAATACTATAACCCAGTGGGGACCACTCAACCCTAGGGGGACCACTCAACACTAACCGACTAATATCATCCTGACCCTACAATTTTTCATCCAAGGGCTAAAAACTTGATATCAAAAAGAGCATTTTACTATTAATAGTATTCCAGCCTAATTCTATATATATAGATATATATAGAGAGAGAGAGAGAGAGTTGTGTTGGTATGCTCATGGAAGCACGGAGGCCTCCGTGCTTCCAAGTCGTTTTCGATGTTCGGACTTTCGAATCGACGATCGGCTCTGTTAGAGTTGATCTAGAGTATTTGAAGTACCTAGAAAATAAATTTTGCGATTTTTCAATATCATTTGCCTAGTGATCGAAGGGGCTCAAAATCAATAATTTTAACGGCCGTGGTGAGCCGGTTGCAAGTTTAACGGTGTAGAAATATCCAAATCACATGAAATTTTGACTTATGAACAATTCTTGTATACCTATATCAAACACGCACTCATGAATTTTGATTCTAAATTTTAATTTATTTTTTCATTCTCATATTTGTAGATTTTTGATTTTCAAACGTTGATTTTGGCCTTTCGGTAACTTAGGCAAATTAGTCCGAAATCGCAAATTTATTTTTTAGGTATTAAGATACATCTAGATCAGTCTATGGAGCTGATCGTCTCGATTCGGAAAGTCGAACATTGACAATGTAGAAAGCACGGAGCCTCGTGCTTCCTAGATCAAGCTGATGTTATTACCTTATTATATAATATATATATATATTATATGGGAGAGAGATGGACTGGAGGAGACGAGAAGAGAGAGAGAAGACACCTATATACTAATAGATGGTCCGCCTAGCATGAGTGGGTTGTGGTTGTATATAATGCACGGTGTTAAATTGATTTTAAATGATAGATCTTATGACATGAAGGAACTCTGATGGTATCAAGAGTTTGATTATACTAATTAGTATAGGCAGCAATCACATTAATATATATGGTGTGTGTTGTGCTGTGTTGTGTTGATGTGTGTGAGTATGGTAGAGTTATACTATCGAAGCATAAGTAGTTGGTCAACAAGATGCTCCGAGTTTTAGTCCTTGGATCGAAATTTACAGTTGGAGATTGATACGCGGTCTCTTAGGTGGAGTGATCCCCATTCGGTTAATAATTTTAAAAATTTTTTTTAAATGATTTGAAATGATTAATGGTTTTCTCTAAGAGCTAACAAGTCGAAGCATCAACTGTTTATGTATCGATAGGGCATAATGACCTATACTTCTTCTCTCTCTCTCTTATATATATATATTAGAGTTGAGCATAGATACTTCTAAAACCACATGGAGTGGTGCTTTTGAGTTTTTAGCTTTGCGATGGAGAATGTAGGGTTGGGATGATGGTGGTAGGTGTCGGTAGCTCGGGTGGCAGGTGGAATATAGTATTTAATCAAGGACTCTTGTAGATCAAGGAGTAAATCAAAGGACTAAAATTAGAAGTACCAAGGGTTGGATGTTCTAAAAATATATCTAGCTCAATTATATTATTACTATATATTATATATATTATATATATAGAGAGAAGAGAGGATGGAGAGAGAGGAGCGAGAAAGATGATATTATTGCCAGCGTTCACCGAAGGTCAGCAGGGAAGGTGGTAGTACAGTCATATTGTTACGGACTTTAAGTCATAAAGTAGTAGTAATGCAATTATAGTATTTTTATTCTGGAGCGTTGTTGGGATAGGATAAGCGCTCAAAGACAGAGAGAATTGCGGATCCTATGCAAGCTGAGGACAAATAGGAGAAAGGAAGAAATGGGGACAAAAAAATGGTCCCAACCCCCCTGCTCAATTAACGGTGGTGACACGCATGCTTTATAGAAGCTTTGTTTTTCTTTTAAGATTAGAATGCTAGTTTTGTGAGATTTGGTGTTGTGAGTATTTAACGGGGATTGTTTTTCATTTTGATTTATTCGACAGGTACATTGTATCCGACTATAATATAGACTTTTCTCTGGTAGTATTTAAATTGCTCTAAATTTTTTTTTTTAATAGACTTATGTTTAGAATATATAGGTTAAAGATAAAAATTATTATCAAATTTTAATATGCAATCTATTTAATTTAAGTATATTCTTTGACTTCTGATTGTTTGTAGGCGTGTGCATAAATTAAGGGAAGTCATGACAGATTTGAGGTCGAGGAGAGGGAGGAGAAGTGTGTGTGGTTGTACTTGTGATTTTTTTTTGAAAAAATAATTGTATTATTCGCTTTATTCTTCATAAAATATGAAAATAACTATATTTAGTTTATGGAAGGGGGATTTTAAGAAAAAAAACAACAACATGGCAAAAAAAAAAAACAAATACTAATAACCAAAATAAAAATGAAATTACGTTTACGAATTAATGATATATAACTGTCTTTCGTTATTACAAGAATCTTTTCAACTCTCTTTTTCGGGAGTTCGCTTAGGTTCACGATCTATAATTTTTCAAATTTTGAATATTCTGTTTATTTCTTTCAGCCACACGAGCCACATGGACCAAAAGTAACTGTTAGAAGTATTTCCTCCTTTCGCGCGTAGTGTTTCGCTGTATTCTGACAATCTTTTCCACAGATTTCTTTCGTGTGTTTTGTCTTAATATTGAATCAGGGATTTAGTAGTAACGAAAGTAAGTATCTGATCACATTAATTCTAATTGAATAGATGGTCTATAATCTTAAATCACCGCATAGATTGCACGTAATTTTGCTCCTCCTGCCAATCTTTTTTTTGTGTGGTGAGATATTCTTGCTCCTTTATATCAGGTGTAGTGAGTTACAATTATCTATACCTATACATTATTTCTCCTAATTTGTTGCCATATGGCGAATTCTCTTTCACTTTTTCTCTTCTCTCATCTAACTTTTTCATCCAATGTTTCATCTTCCTAAACTCCCACCTCTCAATTAATGTGTTTACATAATATCATCTCCATCCAATGCTTCATCTTTCTAACCCCCCACCCAATGCTTCATCTTCCTAACCCCCCTATCTCTCAATTAATATGTTTACATGGTTTCATTTCCATTTCTCCATTTTTTTTTCATATTGTTTTTTTTTCTCCCCCCCTTATCTCTCAATTAATATGTTTATGTGATTTCATTTTCATTTCTTCATATCTTTTTTTTCATATTGTTTTTTTTCTTTTTTTCTTAGCGCACAAAAAGGGCTCATGTTTTACAACTTTTTTAAATTTTTTGTTGTGTGTGGATTGAAATTAGGGTTTCGAGGATCGCGACGGAGCGCTGTAGAAGAAAACGGTGATGGATTTGGAGTCAATGAGAGAGAAGAAGCAGAGGATGTGGATACGGGATTGATATGGTCGTGACTAAAGAGGAGCTCGACACTAGCGGCGAAGGCGATATAAAGATCGGAATTTGCCTCTCCGATGTCGATAGTGCAATGAAGATGTGTGTGGGGTAAAAAAAATTTTATTGCTTATTTTATTATTATTACGTGTGATTTATTTACCAAAATTATAAATTTTGTTATATCTATACCTATATCTATTTTATATTTTATATTTGTGTTTATTTAAGTCCCATATCAAATTAAAAAATTTAAAATTTTTATTTTATTTATATTTTATATTCTATAGGATCATTCCGCCGCAATGCGTGGGTAACTTCACTAGTTATATAACATACTCCATGAGTGCCCATGTGATTTGGGTCCTACTTTTTTGGGGCAATTTCATGGATACCCCTCTCAAAGTCTAAAATATCATAGATGCTCCTATAAAATTTAAAATATCACCTATACCCCTCTCAAAGTCTAAAATATCATAGATGCCCCTATAAAATTTAAAATATCACCTATACCTCTGTAAATACAGAAAATTATCATCAATCCTTACTGTTAGTTACGTTAGCTTTACCATAGTTATTAAAGGGTTAAAAATTGGTTAACTTTTAAAATGACTTATTTACCCTCAAGGTTCTTAAGTAAAAATGTATTGAGATCCCCTCAACTTAACTTATGTCATTTTGAAACTGCTCCCTCAACTTTATTTTTTTAGTTGATATCCATTTCAGTGTATGAAAAAAATGAGAATTTTTTAGTTTTTTTGATAATTTCACCAAATCTAGTCGCTCTATTTATATTTTATCGAATAAATAATTATATATAAAAATTTAAATGAAAATAATGTTAAAAAATTATCTGATCTTTCTTTAATTTTGAAAGCTAAAATTTTTTTTAATCAAAATTATTCTCGATAATTTTATCTGCATTAAATGCATTAAAAAACTGACAACATAATAAATTTTAGCTTTCGAACAAAACTCTCTTTTTGTTTCAATCGAGCAAATAATTATACATATAATTATGTGATTTACTTTTTGCTTAAATAGGAAAAAAATAAATTTATAATTTATTTCAAAATTATGTATTGCTAATTAGGAATATAAAATTAATAAAATATGCAATTTATATCTGATCGATTTAAAATGTGGTAGCTTAATCAATGTTGAATAGGAATGTTTCAGTTATAGATATCAAAAAATAAAATCCATCGTATGTATAATTCGTTATGCGTTTGGTCTATATTTAAACTGAACTTGAACCGAAATCCGAAACTAAAAACAAAACCAAAATTAGATAAAAATACTATATATAAAATATAATTTTTATATATTTTTTAATAATTATTATTATTAATGATTTAATTTTAATATGTATATATTAAATACTCAAATTTAGATTTACAAAATTTCTTGAAATACCAATTAGTATTTTTATTATTAAGTATTAATAGAGATAAAGGGTAAAAATGATATTTTGAAAATTTAACTCCGTTTCAAATGGGACCTAACGGATCTAAACTAATAGAGGGCATTTATGATAATTTTTAACCTATTGAGCAGTATTTGTGATATTATCAATTTTAGAAGGGTATTGGTGAAATTAATGTTTCTGAGAAGGCATCTATGAAATTATTCCTACTTTTTTTTATTGCATGCATCAATGGGAAAGAGAAACATCTCGTACTGTCACCAGTATAACTCCTCCTAATCTACTAAGCAAGCTATGTCAGAAGCTATTTATCAATTATCTTTGGAAAAACTTCAAATACACCCCATGCGATTTCATACTTTTTTATTTTAGTACCATGTGATTTAAAGTGTATCAAGTTAGTACCATGTCGTTTTGCACTTTCTCATTTTAGTACCTTATGGTTTCAAGTGTATCAAGTTAGTACTCTGTGGTTTCATTTTTATATCAAGTTAGTATTCTGTGATTTCAATTTTTTTTTTTTTATTATCCATTTCGGAGTATATAATTTAACGAAATATTAAACCACATGATACTAAAGTGAAAAAATGCGAAACCACAGAGTACTAACTTGATACACTTGAAACCACAGAATACTAAAATGAGAAAGTACGAAACCATATGGTACTAACTTGATACACTTTAAATCACAAGGTACTAAAGTGAAAAAATGCGAAACCGCTCAGGGGATATTTGAAGTTTCTCCATTATCTTTTTCCATGCATTTCCACAATTCCACAATGGCTCAGGTAGTTTTCTCTCACATTGGTTGTCAGCCTTGCTAAGAATCTTTGAGTTTGAATCAACATTTGTTGTACACTAATATACAGTAGTTTATTTTATCTAACTTTATTAATCTGTTAATACTTAGAGTTCGAATCCAATCAAAATAAGATTAAAGACACAGTTCATACACAAATTTACTGTAATAGCAATTTTAAGACAGCTAAGTTATAAAAAGTAAATCAAGGACCAATTTGAAAAGTACTATATTAGTGAAATGAGTTTCCATTGATTTTTTTTCCTTTTTTTCAAAATTTGTGTGCACCATTTATCATTACTATTTTAGTTAATATAGTTCAAGCAATTCCCATTACTATAAATTAAATAAAAGTTATTAGTTTAAATTCTGAAGCCAAAAATATCGTTGGCGGGTTCAAGAACAAATTGGAAGATCAAATAGCAAAACTAAAATTTTAAAAGGTTGAATCGCCCGTTCAAAATTGTTTATAAATCACATAAAGCTCTGTACATTCCTTTTAGGGGCAATTGCTTATATATTTCTGGAAAGTTTTCGACTTTCTGATTTATCACTTTTAGAAGACTAATATTAAAATTAATCTTTTAACGTTTCAAGTTATTTCAAATATACCCTATAGATAAATTTCTATTAGTACACGGTTAGTAACAGCCGTTATCTCTATAAACTAATTATTTTATCATTTCAAATATAATCTTCTATCATCACCAACTTTTTTCATTTGTCCTTAAGTTAGAGACAAAAGAGATATTTTAACCTTTTGCCCTTCAAATCTTCTATCATCACCAACTTTTTTCATTTGTCCTTAAGTTAGGAACAAAATAAGTACTTTATTTTTTTATCTTTTCAAATATATTCTTTTATCATCACCAACTTTTCTTATTTGCCCTTAAATTAAGGGCGAAAAAATATTTTGATTTTTTTAAAACTCTGATAAATATTTAACTCATGTTTAACTCGAGATAACTTAATGGGTGGTAACTGCGGAAGTATATTTGAATTACTGGAAGAACATATGAGGGGTATATTTGAAAAAAAAAAAGAGAGGATAAATTAGATATTTTTGAAGTTTTGAAGGATATATGGGCAATTATCCTTTTTTCTAAAAAATCTCACTGTATTGGCAACTTAGGCTTCACTGGAATTGCAGAGGGATTGTGTTATGTGCGGTGAGAAAGTGTAATAGGAAAATATCATTATTGTTTTCGTACGTAATATTATGTTTCGCATATTACAATATATTTTCTACGATCTAACCGAAAAATGCAGAAATATATTACTGTATATTTTTATTCCAACTATATTTTATCTAATTGTGCCGTATGAATCTCAATACTAAAGTAAGCCTTAGTACACTCCATACCATAGGCCTTGGCCTTGCAGAGCTATTTTTGGCACAATAAAAGAGTTCAAAGAATTTAGCAACGACTTTTCAAACCGGCTAAAGGGTATTCCCGTAATTTGACGGTGTTTGCAGAGCTATTTTTGGCACAATAAAAGAGTTCAAAGAATTTAGCAACGACTTTTCAAACCGGCTAAAGGGTATTCCCGTAATTTGACGGTGTATGGATTCTCGTGCTCAGTCGAGCTACGATAAAAGGACACCAATCTCCTCTCGCTTCTCCATCCCCTCCTCTTCTACTCTGTTGAGCTGCGAATATATGCAGCTCTTCTCTGTTATCCCATCATCTTATCATCCAACTCACTCTATATAAACCCTTTTTCTAATTTCATTCAACTAGCTAGTTAATTTCATTGCTCTATATATATATATATATCGATATATATATAGAGTTAGCACAATGACCACTGATTCTTTGGCTTTAGACCATGTTCTAGGGGACGTATTGGAGCCATTTCGTAGGACGGTTTCTCTTAGGATCTCCTACAGTAACAGGACAATGGTTAATGGCATGGACCTTCGACCGTCGGCCGTCGCGATCAAACCTAGGGTTGAGATCGGCGGCGCCGACTTCCGAGTGTCTTACACACTAGTGAGTTTATCTTACAGAATCCATTTTGGTACAATCAAGTATAAAATTAATACTATCACACCGTTATCTAACAGCTTAAACTTTTAAAGTCGCCAGTTATTTCGCACATTTGACCTTACTACTTTCTTGTGGGCGAAAAAATAGAGAATGGAGGAAGGTAGGAAGATGGGAGGAGTGGGGAGGATGAAAGGAAGGGGAAACATGAGAGACAGAGCGACAGAGAGAGAGAGAGAGGCTACCAAGAGAAGATTGGGTCTACTGGGATGCCCACAGTGAGATTTTAGATTGGCGGGAAGCGACTACCTAATTTTTAAAAAAAATTAATTTCACTAACTTTTTTTATTTTTTTATTTTAGTTGTTTATTAGTTGCAAGAAATTATTGCGCGGCATCCGGTGCATTCATACATTCCAACACTGCATCTTTATTTGTCAACCTTTAAAAACTTTAGATTGTTTGGACGCGACTATCTAATTTTTAAAAATTTTAATTCTACTAACTATTTTTTATTTTTCTTATTTTAGTTGTTTATTAGTTGCAAGAAATTATTGCGTGCATGTATCCAGTGCATTTATACATTCGAACATTGCACCTATTTTTGGTCACTCGTCACATTTGATAGTTTATCGCTGCCATCCAATAAATTATAATTTTTTACGTGACGAAAATTAAGATGCATTTATTTACTTAAAACTAAACTCAAAGTATGGTGTAACGAATATCTGAATGCACCTGGTGCAAACAGCTATTTGTAAAAGCAGCTAAATCAAGTTATTTGAAAACTGAAGCAATAAAAGTCAAAAATTTTAAGAGTTGGATAGTTATTCCCGAATGACCTAAAATTTAAGTCATTTTTATATAATTTCATCTATTTTTTAAGTTCTGTTCTTTTCTCAGTTTTGTATTTTATTTTTTTATTTTTTTGGGTTCTGTTTTTAACCTCATTTTGCGCCCCATCCCCTACCCCGAACACCCCGGCTGTTCTTCTTCTTGGAACCTTTTTAATTTATTTTGCTACATCCAGTGACGATTCTTGAACTTTGTTGATATTGATGAATCTTTTGGATGCTTACTTTTCGAGCCGCTGCAGAGATGCCTCAGGCCCTATCTTTCTTTCTTTGGCTTTGGCTTTACTTTCCTTTTCTTTTCCTCTCTCTCTCTCTCTCTTTCCGGGCCCTAGTACTTTTTCTCCTCTGTTTTCGTCCCTCTGCTCTCTTTCCGTTGGAAATCATATGTATCATCCGTCATGCATTACTAATACAGTAGCATGAAAAATAAAAAAATTAAATCATAAAAAAAAATACAAAAAAAAAATAAAAATTTATATGGTTCGATAATTATCTATTATGTATGCGAAGAAAATAAATGTACATGTTTACACCTTATATGTTTTTTTTTTTATCATAATTAAGAAGGCTAAATTAGAAAAATATAAAAAATATCTGATCAAATTTTTTATGCCGTTGCTTTGAAATATCTGGACTGTCAAATAAATGGTCATGCACCTTCACTCCGCTGCGGACTTTGATTCCATTCCGCATGCGAGGCTGCCTCTTTCTTACCTTCGTACGGCCACACAATGCCCTGTATTAATTAGCCTGACCTACCGACCGTCCCTAGAGTAAGTAGCAAAGGATTTGGTGGTTGGCACCTGAGACCCAAGTTTGAATCCTAATTGATTCACATTTTCAGCTAAGTTTATTTCTAAATAAAATAAACGAAGTAGGTAGCGTACTACATATCTCTAAAAAAAAAATAAAATTAGCCTGACGTATGCTAATTCATTTGGCCGCAGGCACACGTTTCAATTACCTGCTCTTATATATATATATATATATATATATATATAAGCGAAAGTGTCCGACTATAATATTTTTAAAAATACCAACAACTTGATATTTATAATTGTTTTATTATTAGATGTTTTTTTTTTATCATTTTTATCTATTAAATTATACTATTCAACTAACTATCTACTCAATTTTAAAAAATTACTATCGTCCAAACTGTGCATTCTT
>NW_017891556.1:0-16165 GCF_001540865.1 Ananas comosus | reverse complement strand
AGTTCTTCATTTATATGAGATCTGGTGTCCCGGCATGTTGTCAAGGTGCGGGACGGGCGAGTGGTTCTTGCGCAGACTTCGGCCTGGAATCGTACAGGCCGTGCAAATACTTAGCTCACGACCTTTGCTCGGAGGATTTTGATCGAGCCCTGATGGGTAGAGCACGGGAGATGCCACGTGCGGGAGAAGCGTGAGCTTTGGCGTTAGTCAAGGAACCAGGGCAAGAACGCCAAGGCGGCGGATAGTCGGGTGGGCCAAAAACGTTTATAAGAAACCCCGAGTATACTAGCGCATCAAAAAGGCGGTGAGCGCGGTGATGAATTGTATGGGCAGGAAGATACCTGGCTCCGCTGGTGACAAAGGCGAGGCAAGTGCTACAAGTGCGGCGCACGGCGGCACTATCACATTCGGATTGCCGGGAGAGAGGAGCTTCACCTGCCCCATCGATTGCATCGGCGTGGCGGTTCCGGCTATTATGAGGAGCATCCACGACTGCGCCGCGTCGAGCCGGACGCGCGATGACGCGCGTTCAACCGAGATGCCGCCGATCAGCCGACGCGGACGGTATTTGCGCTCAGGTCACAGGCTGAGGAACCTGCCGAGGGGAAGGGCATCGCCTTGTGCAGGTATGTTTAATTAACGGAGTTCGCTCCAGGGCTTTATTTGATACAGGAGCCACGCATTCATTCATAAGTAGATCATTCGCACACATGCATGGCATACATATAGAAGCGAGTGACAAGTGGCGAGTGGAGGGCCCTGGGTCGACGTTTAACACCTGCACGGAGTGCGCCTCGTGTCCGGTGCAAATAGGCGATTGGATAATGCCTATTCGGACGCTAGGACTCCAGAAACTTGAGGCGTACGATGTCATATTGGGCATGGACTGGCTCTCGAAATACCACGCCACGATTGACTGCAAGAGCAGGGTGATCACGTTCTGTGAGCCAGGACAAGAGGAATTCACCTATCGGGCTTGTCAGAGCTCGTGCTTCGCCGCAACGGTGTCGGCGACGAGAGCAAGGAAGTTGGTGAGCAACGGTTGTGCAGCGTTCTTGGCAACCGTTATGGAGGTGGAACGAATTACTCCAATGTTGGAGAAGATCTCGGTAGTGCGGGAGTTCCCGGATGTGTTTCCCGCAGAGTTGCCGGGGATACCACCGGATCGGGAGATCGAGTTCGTCATAGACTTGGTTCCCGGTACCGCGCCGATCTCGAAGGCTCCGTACCGAATGGCACCGGCGGAACTAAAGGAGTTGAGGAGTCAACTACAAGATCTCCTCGACAAGCAATTTATCCGGCCGAGTGTATCACCGTGGGGAGCCCCGGTGTTGTTTGTGCGGAAGAAAGACGGATCGTTCCGACTCTGCGTGGATTATCGAGAATTGAATAGAGTCACGATCAAGAACAAGTACCCACTACCCCGAATCGATGATTTGTTCGATCAGTTGCAAGGGTCGTGCGTGTACTCGAAGATAGATTTGCAATCCGGCTATCACCAGTTGAAAATCAAGCCGGAGGATGTGCAAAAGAACGCGTTTCGCACGCGGTATGGACACTACAAATTCACGGTCATGCCATTTGGACTCACGAATGCTCCAGCGGTGTTCATGGATTTGATGAACCGTGTCTTCAGAGAGTATTTGGACCGATTTGTCGTGGTCTTTATAGACGACATATTGGTCTATTCTCGTAACGACGAGGAACATGCCGAGCATTTGAGAATAGTGCTTCAAGTCCTTCGGGAGGAGAAGCTATATGCTAAGCTAAAGAAGTGTGACTTCTGGCTTCGCGAAGTCGCCTTCTTAGGGCATGTGATTTCCGCGGGTGGAGTTTCAGTAGACCCGAGGAAAGTTGAGGCAATCAAGGATTGGCCGCGCCCGACGAACGTCACGGAGGTTCGAAGCTTCGTGGGCTTGGCGGGCTATTATAGGCGGTTTGTGGAAGGCTTCTCCAAGATAGTAATTCCACTTACCCGCCTGACCCAGAAAGGCACCAAGTTTGTTTGGAGCGAGGAGTGCGACCGAAGTTTCAAAGAGTTGAAGCAAAGATTGACTTCAACTCCGGTGCTCGCTCTACCGGTGGAAGGCGAAGACTTCGTAGTCTACAGTGATGCTTCCTATCTTGGGTTGGGGTGTGTATTGATGCAAAACAGGAAGGTGATTGCTTATGCATCCCGTCAGCTGAAGAGCTATGAGAAGAATTACCCCATCCACGACTTGGAGCTGGCGGCGGTAATTTTCGCCCTGAAGCTGTGGAGGCACTACTTATATGGTGCCCATTGTGAGATTTATACCGACCACAAGAGCTTAAGGTACTTGTTTACTCAGAAGGAGCTCAATATGCGTCAGCGGCGGTGGTTGGAGTTGTTAAAGGATTATGATGTCGATATCCTCTACCACCCCGGGAAGGCAAATGTGGTTGCGGATGCGCTGAGTAGAAAGTCGGCGAAGAATCTCGCTTTTGATGTTACCCAGCAAACACCCCTGTGGCTGGATATGAAGCGATTGGACCTTGAAGTGGTTCCTCCCGAGATTCCAGCCCAGTTGATGGCACTCGTTGTCCAACCGACCTTGTTGGAGAGGATTAAAGATCTGCACCTGCGGACCAGCTAAACTCAGAAGTCGCAACCTGCCGCGCGAGAAATCGAGGATGGTTGAGTGCGGCGAATTTTCCGAGTATAACAGCCGATTGTCGTGCGCCGCTTCTGGTTTAGCAACCGATTGAGTGGTGATCGAATGTATGGAAGAGCTTCGCAGAGTTGATTCTACAAGAAGCACACAGATCTCCGCTATGATGATCACCCGGGCGTAGGCACCAGATGTAATCTAGAGACTTGAAAATGCCATCTATTGGTGAGCCCGGAATGAAAGCTGGATATTGATGTTTATCGTGGCGATAGTGCTTTAACATGCCAGCAAAGTGAAGGCAGAGCCGCAGTTCCATCGGAAAGCTTCAAAGCGACAATCCCCGTTTGGAAGATGGGCAGGATTATATCGATGCACTTCGTGGTCGGCTCTGCCCGCTAACGGCAGGCCACGATGCAAATTTCGGTAAATGTTGGACCGATTTGACGAAGTCGGCTCACATTCTTGCGATCCACACCACGTGGTCGGGCTGACAATTAGCTAGGTATTTCCTTGACGAGAGTCGAGACTGCATCGGGGTACCGAAATCGTCGTGTCGGATCTGACCCCACGGCTCACCTCACATTTTGGAAAATTCCTGCAAAAGAAGCCCTTGGCACACGGCTCGACTTTAGTACCGCATTTCATCCTCAGACCGATGGGCAAACAGAGAGAACCATTCAAACTCTGTAGGACATGCTGCGAGCGTGTGTCATCGACTATAAGGGAAGTTGGTGTGATCACCTACCTATGGCCGAGTTCGCCTACAACAACAGTTATCACACGAGTGTAGAGATGGCACCGTTCGAGGCTCTCTATGGGCGGACGTGCCGGTCTCCTATACATTGGAGCGATGTAGGTGAACGGGCTGAGTTTGGCCCTGATGTGTTGCGAGAAGCGGAGGAGAAAGTCCGCCTTGCTCGCAAGAGATTGCTCACGGCGCAGTCGAGACAGCAAAGCTATGCAGATAGGCGCCGACGAGATATAGAGTTCGCGGTGGGTGACCGAGTATTCTTGAAGGTCTCACCAATGCGGGGTGTGAAGCGGTTTGGAGTACGGGGAAAGCTGAGTCCCCGGTACATTGGGCCATATGAGATATTGGAGCGAGTCAGCACGGTGGCGTATCGACTTGCTTTGCCGCCGAAGCTCGCGGATGTACACAATGTGTTCCATGTCTCCAATCTCCGCAAGTATATTCACGACCCCGAGCACGCAATGCTGTATGAGCCGCCGGAACTTCAAAGAGACTTGAGCTATGAAGAGTTTCCGGTGGGGGTAATCGCCCGAGAGGTGCGAAAGTTGAGAAATCGAGAAATCCCCTATGTGAAAATTCGGTGGAGCAATCACGATGATCGCGAGGCCACCTGGGAACTCGAGGATCTGATGAGAAAACACCATCCTCATCTGTTTGAGGAATGAGGTATGAGTTAAGTTAAAAGTTGAAGAATTTGATCGTTTCGAGGACGAAACTCCTTTTAAGGAGGGGAGGATGTAAGGAAGTGAATTCTCGAAATCCGAGAGTTATACTTCGTCCAGGATCGACTATTTGTCGAGAGAATACCCTCTGGGGAAGTTAAAAATGTCCAAAACACAAAAAGTGCTTTCGAGTTGAGTCCGCGAGAGCTAATGATGCAAACAGCATTATTGGGCCGAGGTTGCTCTCGAGGACCGGTCTCTGGAGGTGAGAGTGTAATATACCGAGAATTCGGAAAATAAAAATATCGAACTTTAGTCAAATTGACCAAAGTGCGAGGATGGTACACTTCGGAAAGTCCGAAGGTGTTAAGATAATTAAAAGTGAGTTACGGGAGGTTTTCGAGAGCTTGAGAATCAAATTCTGCAAAGCTGCAGATTTTGAGCTCTCGGGGACCGGTCCCTGGTGGGAGAGACCGGTCCCCAAACGCGTATGAAATGAGACAGCCGAAAAATCGGCTAAGTCCTGAGAAAGTAGCTCTCGGGAACCGGTCCCTGCCTGAGAGACCGGTCCCCGAGAGACCGGTCCCCCAAGGAGAGACCGGATGCATCGCGCGCAGCAGCCCTGCGCTGCGCTGGGACAACCTTCGGGAACCGGTCCCTGAAGGAGAGACCGGTCCCTGCCTGCGCGAACTGCCCAGTTCGGGCAGTGTATTAAAGTGAAAGTTGAGGGGTTTAGTTGCAATTTGGCAACCCAATAGCTATGTTATGGGGCCTAATGAGATATTTCTCTCATTTCCTCACCCTCTCACACTCTTTTCTCTCCCTCTCTCTCTCTAGAAGACAAAGGGGAGGAAGAAGACAAGGAAAAAGAAGAAGAAGAAAGTGAAGAAACTCCCTCTCCCTCATCTCTAGCTTGGAAAAGGAGAGCTTACAAGGTAAGCTTTGAACCCTAATCATGGTAGAACCTAATCTAGGGTTTGGATTAAGCTTAAAATGGGTTTTATGGAACCATTTGAGTCTTTTGAAGCTTTCTTTTGCTTCTTTAGAGATCAAGACTATGGCATGAGTGTGTTGGGTGAAGCTTGAGGTGAGCTTGACCCCTCTCATGGTGAAATCCAAACTAGGGTTTGGAGTGAGATAAGAATGGTTTAGATGGACTATTTAGAGTATAATGAAGCTAATTTTGCTTCCCAATGAGATCAAACCCTAGGTTTGATATATGTATTGGAGCTAGGGCACCAAATTAGGGCTTTTGCTCATAGAGATTTATAAGTGCAATTGACCCTCTAGAAACCTAATTGGGGGTATTTCCGACGCGTTGGTGCGCTCGGAAAAGCATTTCGAAAAGTGTACGTAAAGTTATGAGCAAAATGGCCTAAGATGGCTTCGTTTTGCCGCAGGTAAAGAACGGGGAATCTAAAAATCTCAAGAAAATCGTCGGAGCACCTAAGTAAACCTACGAGGTGGGTGGTGCTTTCCAAACTTATTGAAATTCTCTCTATGCCTAATGTGTCATTCATTTGAGCATATGTTATATAATTGTTGCATGCATTTAGGGTTAAGTAATGAAAAGAATGTGATGTTTGCATGATTGTGAGTACAACTTGCATAACGAGATGGTTGAGAACCTTATAATTGTTGAAAACCCTATATGTGTGCATGTGATGACATGTGAGTACCAAAGTGAGGCAAAAGAACCGAGTGCAACATGACATAGATCGAGTGGCATTTGAAAATGTAAAGTAAAGTGACACTAGAGTTAGTGTGAGGCAAAGAACTAATGTGAGGTAAAGAATGATGACAATGATCAAAGCTAAAGTAAAGTGAAGCAAAGAACGTGAAATGAGTAAAGAACATGAAAGCTAAAGATAGCCAAAAGCAAAGAAATGTAAAGAACTTGATTGCTAGAGTTAGCAACATAAAGTGATGTAAAGAACTTGATTGCTAGAGTTAGCAACATAAAGTGATGTAAAGAACACTAGAGTTAGTGTAATGACAAGATTGAACTTACAATCCTTTGAGTTAAGGATTCGATCATACTTGCTATGAGTTCCGTGCTCGAGGCGGTCGCTCCCCCTCGGGCGATGCGCTCCGGAGTTATGCATCACGGGTTGGAGTAGACCCGTAAGGACGATCCTAGCGGGTGAGTTCCTGCGATGATGGACTTAATGTGAAGCAAGCTTAAAGTGGCGAAACCCCCGGGTTAGCCTTGAGATTAAAGAGCAAAGAACAAAGAATAAAGAACAAAGAGTAAAGATAAAGAACGAAAGAACTTGCAAAATCTGCATATGTTTAATGTTGAGCATACTTCCTGCTTTTGTTCAGGCATATTAGCATCATATTATAGTTGGTTACTATTCTGCTTATCCTTTCTATTATGCCTGAGTTAGTCCTAGTGGGAAAGTCGGTGATGTTGGGGCCGAACCCACTGGGAACTTTGTTGTAGTTCTCACCCCACTATTTCCACAGAGCCGGGACCGAGTGAGCCGGTGAGCGACCGAGGTAAAGGTATCGCACCTTAGATAGAGGCCACCAGAGCTTGGTTTACATTTTGTTAGTAGTTTACCCCTTTTTATCATCTTTTGTATTTGATGATTTGAGATGTTGATGTATAAGCAAAGTAAAGAAAAGAATGTAATGTTCATTTTGAGGTAAATGCGATGTAAAAGATATGATGAAAGAATGTAAAGACTTTGGTTAAGTACAATGTATGTGATCTAAAGTGAATCATAGTACTTGTGTAGATGTTAGTTCCTATCTTTCACTAATGGCTATTGCTTACCCTCGTGTAAGCCGTTTTTGTATGTTTCCGCTAGTGCACTTCTTGTTGAAAATGTACATGTGACGAGCCTTGGACGGGTAGGGGAAACTCTATCCGTTCGGCGTCTGTTTGACGTGCTCGGGCCGGCCCAAATTGGTATCGGTCCCGGGGCGTGACAGAGAGACCGGTTCCATCAGCTGGGCGTGCGGGGTTGCAAGGTGCAACCGGTCCCTGGCAGGGAGGGACCGATTCCCGAATGTGGTTCCAGCGAGAAATGCCGAAATTTGGCTAAGTCCTGAAAAGTGAGCTCTCGGGGACCGGTCTCTCAGGCGAGGACCGGTCTCCCGAGGACCGGTCTCCCGGGGAGAGACCGGTTCCCGAACGCGTGCGCCCGAGGGAAGCTCTCGGGGATCGGTCCCAAGTCGGGGAGACCGGTCCCTCCGTGCGAAAACTGCCCAGTGAGGGCTGTGTAATGGATGGAAAGTGAAGGGGTTTAAATGCAAAATGGCCTTTATGTGAGGGGTGTATATAGAAATAACCCTCTCCCTCAGCCCCCTCTCATCTCATTTCCCTCTCTCACACTCTCTTTCTCTCTTGCTCTCTCTCTCTCTAGAAAAGAAAGGAGAAGAAGAAGAACAAGAAGGAGAAGAAGGAAAAGAAGAGGAAGATAAGGAAGGAGAAGAAGAAGGAGATCAAGAGGAAGGCTTTGAGCACCTCCATCTCCCTCTCCTCNGCCGAACCCACTGGGAACTTTGTTGTAGTTCTCACCCCACTATTTCCACAGAGCCGGGACCGAGCGAGCCGGCGAGCGACCGAGGTAAAGGTATCGCGCCTTAGACAGAGGCCACCAGAGTTGGGTTTACCTTTTGTTAGTAGCTACCCTATGTTCATCTTTTCTATTTGATGACTAGTGATGTAAAGAAAAGAATGTAAAGCTTAATTGAGATAAATGTGATGTAAGAATGAAATGATGAAATGATGTAATGAATAGCAAGGAATCAAGAATGTAAGAGAAGAATACATGTATGTGATCTAAAGTGAATCATACTACTTGTGTAGATGTTTAGTTTCCTATCTTTCACTAATGGCTATTGCTTACCCTCGTGTAAGCCGTTTTTGTATGTTTCCGCTAGTGCATTTCTTGTTTGAATTTGTACATGTGATGAGCCTTGAACGGATAGGGGAAACTCTGTCCGTTCGGCGTCTATTTGACGTGCTCGGGCCGGCCCAAATTGGTATCGGTCCCGGGGCGTGACAGATAGTATGGTATCAGAGCCCAAGAGTGAAAGAATAGGAATGGACCTAGAGACCCTTAGGATTGAAAGACCTTAAGGATCTAGGAAACGTGAGTAACGTGGAATCAAAGTTAGCGAAAGCATGTGATTGGGTTAAGTTGGGATGTCTCTAATGTGATTAGAGGCTAAGTTATTTTCATTTGTTTCCTACTCCTTGTTTTGTGTCGGGCGGCCGACGACATGATGCTTGGGGCGAGAACAAATGCACGTTTGCTTTCGCCAGATTGGGTATGTAGTTAATGTGAATTGCTTCTTTTCAGGAAGCAATGGCACCTCGTGGACGACCGCAGACAAGGTTGATGCCGGAGGAGCCGAGTGTGGAGCCCGAGCGATCCGGAGCGAGTGGTGACGGAGAGCTTAGGGAGCAAATGGCCGCGCTTATTGGAGTAGTGCGGCAACAGGCGGAGTCTGTTCGTACCCAAGGGGAGCAGATTCAGCGGCTCCAGGAGGCTTTGGAGCGTCAGCAGACGGCGGCAGCCCAGGCAGGTGTCGAGCAAGTAGCACCCCCTGTGGTAGTGCCGAGTGTTGTTGAGGGAGCGGCGGCAGCGGCGGCTGTTCCAGTTACGGTAGTACCGGCCGGGTCGGGAACTTCAAATCCCGATAGCGCGGCAGTCGATGCGGAGCGAGAGTGCACGTTGGCGGCTCTCATTCAGTTCAAGAAGTTTGACCCACCTACCTTTGAGGGCGGTTTGGTGGAGCCAGCAGTAGTAGAGTCGTGGATCGACTCGATAGAGACGCTCTTCGAGGATCTCAATACCTTGGAGAAGGATAAAGTATATCTTGCCACCCATTGTCTTGATAAGGCGGCGATGGTGTGGTGGAAGCGAGTCAAGCGGGATCGACCTATCGATCTTCCGCTTATGCTATGGGAAGAGTTCAAGAGAGCAGTCTTCGCGAACTACTTCCCCGACACGGTGAAGCGGAGATTGCAAGAAAAGTTCCGCAAGTTGAGACAGGGTGACCGATCGGTGGGAGAATATGAGCAAGAGTTCTCCCACATTATAGACTGCGTTCCCGACGTTGTTCGAGATGATCGGGACCGGGCGGATTGGTTCTTGCGAGGACTTCAACCCCGGATTTATGAGAAAGTGCAAATCCTGAAGTTGTCGACCTTTGCAGAGGTCTTTGATAGAGCTTTGTGGGCGGAGCATGGTAGCGCCCATGTACGTGAAGAACGGGAGGCTATGGCCGAGTCCAAGGACAAAGGCAAGAAGCGAGCGGCGGGTGGTGCCGGGGGCCGGCCGAATGCTAAGAAACCCCCTCGGTATCCCCGACAGCAGTCGAGGAACTGGAGACCACCTCGATGCGTCATATGTGGCGGAGAGCACAGGGTGTCGACTTGCCCCCAGCGAGACGGCAAGTGTTTCAAGTGTGGCCAACCGGGACATCTTATCCGGGAATGCCCTGCGTGGACGTCGTCTGCGCCGACGGTGGCATCAGCACCGTCTACCCCGAGACAGCTTGCGGGGTTACCGCCAGCGATGTCGGCTGGACGTGCGTCGTCACCGCGTCAGCCGGAGGGATCGAGAGCGCCTAGCGGCCGAGTTTTTGCAGCTCAGGTGGAGGAGCAGCAGCCTGCAGCACCCGACGATGTCGTGGCAGGTATAATTTCGATTAATGGCACTAGAGCTAGAACATTGTTCGATACTGGTGCATCACGATCATTTATAGCTGCATCATTTGCAAAGACGCATGGCATAGAGAAAACGCATAATGAGGACTATTGGTGGGTAAATGGTCCCGAGCACTCGTTTCGTGTTTATGATGAGTGCTTGGAGGTTCCGGTGCAAATCGGCGACTGGATTATGCCTATTGATTTGCTAGTGCTAGATCAGATGTGGGGATTTGATGTCATTTTGGGGACCAATTGGCTCTCCAAATACTATGCGGTTATAGACTGTGAAAGCAAGGTTATCACTTTTCGTGAGCCTAACCAAGAGGAGATGGTGTTTCGGGCGTGCAAAGGCGCGCGTTTCGCGGCGACCATTTCGTCAGTGAGGGCCAAGAGAATGATTAAAGGAGGATGTAAAGCCTATTTGGCAACCATGGTTGATGGCCGTGGGGAGCACCCAGACCTTGGAAGTATCCGGGTTGCGTGTGAGTTTCCGGATGTGTTTCCGGCGGAACTACCGGGATTGCCACCGGACCGGGAAGTTGAGTTCGTCATTGACTTAATTCCCGGAGCGGAACCAGTTTCGAAAGCTCCGTATAGAATGGCACCGGTGGAGCTAAAGGAGTTAAAAGGCCAACTACAAGACTTACTTGATAAAGGCTTCGTGAGGCCGAGTGTGTCTCCGTGGGGAGCTCCGGTGCTATTTGTGAAGAAAAGGGATGGCACACTTCGACTCTGCGTAGATTATCGCGAGTTAAATAAAGTGACGATAAAGAATAAGTACCCGTTGCCAAGGATTGACGATTTATTCGATCAGTTGCAAGGGTCTAAAGTGTATTCGAAGATTGATCTCCAATCGGGGTATCATCAGTTAAAGATTAGGCCGAAGGATGTGCATAAAACGGCGTACCGTACGCGGTATGGCCATTATGAGTTCACGGTAATGCCGTTTGGGCTTACTAATGCCCCGGCAGCATTTATGGACTTGATGAACCGAGTCTTCAGGCCGTTGTTGGATCGATGCGTCGTGGTGTTTATAGACCGCGTATTGGTCTACTCGAAAAGCGAAGATGAGCACGAAGAGCATCTGAGGGCTGTGTTGCAAATACTCAGGCAAGAAAAGCTTTATGCAAAGTTAAAGAAGTGTGACTTTTGGTTAAAGAAGGTCACATTTTTGGGTCATGTAGTATCGGGCGGCGGAGTTTCGGTAGACCCGAAGAAAGTAGAGGCAATAAAGGATTGGCCTCGCCCAACGAATGTAGCGGAGGTCCGCAGTTTTCTTGGACTTACGGGCTATTACCGGCGGTTCGTGGAAGGGTTCGCCAAGATAACCACTCCACTAACGCGCCTAACGCACAAAGGAGTAAAGTATGTTTGGAGCGACGATTGCGACCGTAGCTTCGAGGAGTTAAAGAACAGGTTGACGTCGACCCCGGTGCTTGCCTTGCCGACTCCGGGGGAGACATTTGTAGTGTATAGTGATGCCTCGTATGTTGGTCTCGGGTGTGTGTTAATGCAAAATGGGCGAGTCATTGCGTATGCATCGCGCCAATTGAAGAGTTATGAGAAGAACTACCCGATTCACGACCTCGAGTTAGCTGCGGTAATTTTCGCTCTAAAGCTATGGAGGCATTACCTATATGGTGAGCATTGTGAGATCTACACAGATCACAAAAGCCTAAAGTACTTGTTGTCACGCCCCGCCCCGAAGCCACTACCAATTTGTCACGGTTCGGTCGCGGTGACAGACCGCCGAACGGACAGCACCTCCCCTGTCTGCCCAAGGCTCAACAACAGGAATGTGTACAAGAATTTACCCAGGACATTAAATTCTAAACATACACATTCAACGAGGGCACAAACAATGCCAACAACGAGAAGAGCAAGTAATCCACAAGATATACGAGTGAAATAAAGAGAGTACTTACTAACTATTACAATAGTTACATTCTTTACATTTACATCATTTTCCAAAATGAATACATCTGATCCTCAAAATACATAGCTCTCCAATCTCACCTACATGAATCTCTCTCAAAACATAGGTGTGCTAATGCAAAAAGGAAAGCTACTATACTACCACGGTCTCACTGATCGGGCGCGATGCCCTTGCCGCGGTCCTCTCTCGGCAATACCTGTACTACCACTGGAATAGAGTGGAGGTGGAAATTATTCCATAGTTCCAGATGCTCGGCCGCCGACTCGCCCAGATCTCGTCGCACTAGGGTCCAAGTGGGACACAAGCAACAACAGGTAGATAGATAGAATAGATACTTGAAAGTGTAAATGCGGTAGTAAGGAAAACTACCCCCTGTACATCCCATAAATCATGAATTGAATGCATGCCTATCAATATAATAAAGGTTGCGTACCATTGCTAACAATTCGGATCCATGTTCCAATAGCTATGTTACAATGAACATTCATTAACCCTTTAACCTTTCAATCACCGAATCTTGTGGCGAGGCCTTAGCGTCGCCCATAACTATTCGTTTCAATCCCAAGTGGGAAGGGAGCTCCAAGTGCACCCAAGCCCGGAGCGTCTGCGGACCTCCAATGTGGTCCGGACCTCCCCAAGTGGAGATCCTAGTCGCTCGCACATCCGATAGTACTCGACGCAATCCCCTGCCATGTGGGTGTGTGATGGGTGAATACATCGGATCTTAGCAAGTCGCAAGGATTCGAAGTGTTTGATCTGATGTTTTGGAGCTTTCCCACTAGGTTTTTTGAGGTGTCGTGATAGTGTCCCGACCCCATGGCACGCAATCCCGAGGATGGGTTGGAGTGGGACCTTGGCACCAAATTCAAAGATACGGAATTTTGTGACAGCTCTCGGTAGCCCTGCCAGCAGGGCTTGTACCGGGAACAAAACCTGGCCTTTACCGGTACAAGGCGTTGATGGTTGATACCGGTAACCAGCCATTGCGGCTTGATAGCCGTACAGACGCAGACCGCGCGGGAAAACCGAGGGGGCCGGCCTCGGTTTTGCAATTTCCGTCGGCCTTAGTACGCGTACAAGAAGCCCGTTTACCGGTACACTAAGGCAGATTTCGTAGCAGTTTGTTCTAGGGATGTTTTTGCTATTTGTAGCAATACTTATACAGCACCCACCGCCCCTAGGGACTCTTTCTTTGAGCTTGCCACTGCAGGGAACAAGTAAGGAGAGCTTCTCTTTGCTTCTCTTTTGGTTTTAATCTCCTCATAGCTTAGATTTTGAAGGAATTAATCCTTATTCTTTCCTCTTTTAATGCTTCTCCAGGGCGCACCATTGCATGGAGCCTAGAAGCTTGGATTTGAGCTAAGATGATGATAGATGTTGGGATTTAAAGGATTTAGAGCTTTGATTTAAGCTTTAGAGGTACAGCAGTTCACTATCATTGCCTCTAGATTTAGTTTTTTTGTTTAATAGAGATGAAACCCGCTAGAGTGTGAGTATTAGGGTTTATTTTGGGCATTATTGAAATTAGGTGCTTTTCATGAAGCTAGTATTTATTGGATTAGTAGCTTCCAGTTTAGGTTGGATTGGATTGAGCCCTAGCTTCAATTTTGGATCTTTACGAGGAGATTTTTGACTCTAGAGGTAAGTTCTTCTCACCTATGACTTGATTCGACTTAATGATGAGCTATTGGATGGTTCGTATTCGTTCGTGTGACGCATGTTCTTGTACTCTAGGTACTAGCGAGACTATGATGGACACCCTCGTTGGAGCCCACGAGGATGTTTTCGTTGCCATCGGGTGCGGTTTGGCTTCGCGGCGGAAATGGGGCGAAATGACCCCTATGCTCTTTCTACTTATTTGTAAAATATTTTTGAAGTTCATTTCTCATGCTAAATGGAATGTTATACGCAATTTATAGGCACTTAAAATGCATGCTTGTGTAACTATGAAAATTTCACTATTAGTAGAGCTGATGATGAGTAATATGCATGCATAGGAAAAAGTGGTGTTTATTTTGCAAGTGAAAACAATACATCTCTTCATGAGGATTATGCACTTGGAATATAGTGCTTTGAACATTAGTTGCATGTTTTTGACATAGAAACGAAGAGTGTCATAAGGGGCACTCGAATAGTGAACTATGAAACTGGCAACATAGAGATATATTGGATAGGCCTTTGTACATCTGCTATATATTTCGCATGTTAGAGACATGATGACAGGTAGAGATGGCGCTTTGGGACAACTTCGATGACATTCCATGGTTAGTTTAGAGCATGAGACTGGTACTGTGCGACCGAATCGTTTGACTACTTGCCATTGTGCTCATCGCACATGCTTGTGAGGGTCGCTCCCATACAAAGCCAGCACTCCGGAGATAGCCATCGCGATACGTATATTCGCCGTGCGGGATTGGGCGCAAGAAGTGGATTGCGTGGCACAGGTCTCATCCCTCAGGGTGGGGATATACTTACCACGGCCATTGGGCTCGGCACCGGCCAGACAGCCTGTCGGAGTGGTCTCAGGGCCATAAGCACAGCCTTCGGGTGCGTCTCTTCAGATATCGAACTTGAGTATTACCGTTTATCATGTGGGACAGAATGATAGATTTAGAATATTATTTGGACATTAGACTAGGAATAGTAAATTAAGAAACTTTACTATTGTCGCTTCGTGAACATTATGATTAAATGTTTGTGGAGACTTTACCTTCATGCATAGTTGTTTCATACTTATGCTATTTAGGTAAGTAGAGATATCATGTTTGTAGTAAGTACATTTTACTTACCTTGCGCTTTTCGACATCTATAGATCACTTACCTCTTTTGTAGCTTTGGCCAGTTGTGTGCATTCATGAAGTCAGTAATGCCCACTGGGAACTTTTTTGATAGTTATCTACGCCCCTCTTTTATGGTTTCTCTTTCAGAGCCCTTCGGTGGGCCCGAAAGAGGCACGGATCGGCTGATCGCAGACGGGATCGCGTAGCTAGTAGCGAGGAGCTACTTGCCTAGTGGTTTATCTCTTTCTCTTTGGTACGTTGAGAGAGTGAGAGTGTTGTGCCCTGTGATAGAGACCGACCCTATGTATTTACTCTAGCACTTGTATTTGGGATTCTCTATTGTATTTACATTTATGCTCTTTATTTAGTGGATTTACAAAGCTTTTCTCATCGTCCTTTGTTGATAACGCATTTTTAGACAATTTATTATGGCTCTTGATACTCTACGATGTCTTATTATTAGCTTTTAGTTATTGTTGTTTTAGACGCCATCTATATGTTGAAAGACCAGTATGCGGCTGTTCTGGCTACGCGACCGGGCGGGCTTATTCCGCTGGTGGTCCTGGGGCCCGTGACAGAATGGCTATAGCTACCATCCTAAACGCAGACTGTGAGCTAGATCTAATCCTCCGTCCAATGAAGGATAACACTGTAACTAGGGGTCAACACAACGCATCCAAATCCTGCTCAAGTGAGGAGGGCTCTACAACTACAGCAATACCCAAATTACATCTCTCCAAGTGAGGAAGCTACTCTTAACTAGAATCAACCATCTCTCGCGGATCCTTGTTCCCCGAACATTCATGCGCATGTACTTTTATTTTCTAAATTCATTGTTCACAAGCATCTTTCTAAGGGATCCACTGATCCCATAGGTACATCGACTCTAGTGGTCTGTTACACTACATTAATGCCACTCGTCTCATTTAACATTTTGGATGCACTCGTGTGTTTCTTAACAACTAAACACTGACTTTCTATGTCATCAATCCCCACATCGGCTTCACCTCTTTTCTTTTGACATCATAGGATCCACGTTCCGACCACAATCCTCACTATCTAAGTTAACCAAGCGTTCCAGATACTAGTTTATCATTTTAGAAAGCCTATAAGAATGGGTTCCTATCTACTGCGCAATCTACAATGCAAACATAAGAGATGTAGATCAATGCCAACCTTCTAAGGACATAGAAAGGAGTTCGAAAGTTCGGGATGACACCCCCCACTTTTACCGAACGTTAGAGTGTTTTAGAAGCGCTCTCGACGAGCTTTACGAAAAGGCTTTTGCCATTCCCTATATCCAAGAATAGCGCCGAACGACCGATAATCGCTGATTTTTCATAAGTCGCTGCGACGAATCGCGGAAATCGACTTCGCTCCCCGCGTTTGGGCACCTAATCGATGAGTTTACAAGGCCTCAAATGAGATCAATCTCATACTTTACAAAATGCCCCCATTTGGACCCTAGTTCGCAATATAGCAAACCACAATAAATCCTAGATTCTTGGAATTGATCTATTAGAAGCATCTTGGGGTCCATTTGCCCATTCTAAAGATAAAACCGCAAAAGAACCCTAAGTTTTACAAGCTAGGTTTAGTAGCTTACGTCAAGAGCTACACCATTAGGGAAGGAGGATGAGGGTAGAATTGGACGTGCTCAAGCCTTCCTTTGATCTTCTTCTTCTCCTTCCTTGTCTTCCTCTTCTTTTCCTTCTCTCCTTCCTTGTTTCTCCCC
>NW_017891555.1:0-16178 GCF_001540865.1 Ananas comosus | reverse complement strand
CAGGTCGCAGAGTGCGTCCGGGAAATCCGGCTTCAGGAGGAGCGCTTCCTCCAGCGCGGCCACGGCGCGGAGGTGCTCCCCCGCGCCGCAGAGGGCGCTGCCGAGAAGCTTGAGGGCGCGGTAGTGGGTGGGGCAGAGGCGCGCGGCGGCGCGGTAGTGCTCGGCCGCGGCGAGGAGGAGGCCCTCGCGCTCGAGGACGACGCCGAGGTTCACGCGGATCTGGGGGAGGAGCGCTTGCCAGCGCAGCGCGTCCGCCGACGCCGTCTCGAGCGCGGCGGAGAGGCTGCGCCGGGCGTCGCGAGGCCGATCCAGCGCGGAGAGCGCGGTGCCGAGGCGGAAGTGCGCGCGCGGGTCCGCGGGGGAGAGCTCCGCGGCGCGGCGGAAGCAGTCGACGGCGTCGGGGAGAAGCCGCGCGCGGAAGAGGGCGCGGCCGATCGCCACGTGGCCCTCTGACGCCGCCTCGACCGCTCCCGAACGGTCGAGATTCGCCCTGATCTCCCTCAACCCCTTCGCGAATCCCCCATCGCGGTTCTTGATTAGGGCTTCCAGCCGCGCCACCGCCGCGCGGGTGGAGTCGAAGGCGATCTCGTGGATGGGGGAGGCAAGGGGGCTGAGAGGACCATTGGGGCTAGGGCTAGGGCTAGGGCTAGGCTTAGGGCTTGGGGCGAGGTCGGGGAAGAGGGCGGCGAAGTCGCGGTCGACGTCGCCGGCGCCGTCGTCGTAGGAGCGGAGGAGGCCGGCGAGGGAGAGGCGGTCGGCGTCAGCGGCGCCGGCGTAGGAGCGGAAGACGGCGTCGAGGACTGAGCAGAGCTGGTCGGCTGTGAAGACGACGCCGGGGTTGACGGCAGCCACGAGCGCCGACAACTCCGACCGGCCTAGGGCGCCGTCGCCGTCGGCATCGAAGAGCTCGAAGATGCGCCGCACCTTCTCCCGTCTCGCAGGAGCTCCGGCGAACGTCCGCACCGGGGTGACCATGAGAGGGTTTTTTCACTCTCTCTCTCTCCCCCTCCCCCCCCTCTCTCTCTCTAATTAGCGAGTAATTAATATTAATTAATTAATAACTGGGCATATATATATATATACATATATATATATATATATATATATATATATATATAATAGAGTATGTAGCTTGATTAACAGAACACACAGTGGACCAGATCTGTGGTATTATCTCGCCGATATCTTCGAAATCAGCCGTAGGTATTACGTCGATAACACATCATCTGTTGAAGCGCTGTTCGGTAGAGAAACTCTTTCCTGCACTCGGTGTATCCGTACATATACGCACCCTAACTAATGTTTTTTTGTGATCCCATATAACAATCCAGTCCAATATTGGATGGCATTTACACCGTCCGAAGGAACAATGAATAAGGATTCATTTATTAGAAAACCATTAGTTTCAAAATAAATATAGAGACAGAAAACAATTATTATTTGTTTGATAAAAAATTTATGTTCTTTTTTGTATTTATATTTTTTGAATGTAATAATGTATATTTTAAGATAGATATTAGAGTTCGATTTTATGGACTACAATTTTTTCTCTTTAGGTATGGTGCATGAGATATACCGTACATCGAGATCAGCCAATAATTTCTATATTTGGTATGTGAGTACAAAATATATATTTTTTAAAATAAAAAATATAAACTTTGCTTTGAAGCACTGATAGCAGATTCTGTTAAAACATGATGGAGATGTTTAACCATGATGAAAAGGATTTATCAATTCATGAATTGGGAACCAAATGAAAATCTCCCCTTATTTTGGAGAGGTTGTGGGGCTATAAATTTTTTTAGAATTTTTTGAGGATTAACTGCATAGTACTTTTGAAACTTTCCATCATTTTTTGTTTTGATTTCTTTTTCTTTTTTTTTTGCAATTTAGTTTTCAAACATTTTAATTTCATCGCGATAAAATAGCAACAGTTAAAAAATATTTTAAAATTAATGAAATTGTCATCCAGTCGCCTATTTAACGTTTTTTTGCATGTCATTCCACTTCTAATACCCTTCATTGGCCAATTAGTTTCCCACTCTTCTAATTGGCTAACTTACCTCTTTTTCTTATTCTTTATGATAGACCACCCAGGGTGGTTAAATGTTAGATATAGATATAGATATGGATATGTAATAAAGGGTACTTCAGAACGGTGCACCGCCAGGGAGGAAATAGGAATGGAAGAGGAGAGAAGAGATTAGTGTTGGGTGTGAGAAGTAGAGGGGTGGTTCCTAGCTCAATGATTGCGTAGTAATTGAAATTATTAATGCTAGAATTTGGGTGTGAGAAGTAGAGGGTTGGTTCCTCAATGATTGCGTAGTAATTGAAATTATTAATGCTAGAATTTGGGTGTGAGAAGTAGAGGGTTGGTTCCTCAATGATTGCGTAGTAATTGAAATTATTAATGCTACTAGGTGTGTTAATCGTGGTGATTTTGGGGTAGTAGTAGTAGAGGAGTAAGAGGCTTTGGTTTATGGTGTGAGGTTGTTACAGGATACAATGTTTGGTTGAGAAGAAAGACAATAAGAATAATAATAAGAGCTTGCGCTCATGCTTGGGCAGTTGCGGTAAGCCCAGCTCGGTACTAACAAGCCCGCGCAACAAACCCAAGTCGCTTACGAACCTCAAACACCTCCCGCCCCGCTTGCCCCGGCTTAGCCCTAACGACGAGACCCGAGCCAGTGCACGACTCGGCCTCGCAGTGCACGGAGACGCTCCGGTATGCTCTTCCCCGTTCCGATCCGCATGGGCACTTGCAGTGGTTTCGAGAGCGAAACGGGAGCGAAACACCCGAGAGGATGTGTGATTATCAGGGGACAATGTTTTCATTCTCCACATAAAAAAAATACCAGGTTAAAGTATATATGTTTAACGAAAGTATTCTTTTTTATTCATTTTATTCTAAAGAAGCATGAGAAAAAAAAAAGTAAAAAAACCACGTATTCTTACATTCCTGACTCTCAAAAGGTTACGTTGATTTGAGAGACAACTACTACAAATACACACATTAAATTAGTGTATTTGTGAGCAGTTAAAAGTCCTCTTTAACTCTATCTTGCCTCTTCAATGCGCTAGAGGTTCAAAGTGAATTTCACTTATCATTGAGCCAAAAGGCCTCTTCGGTACTACACTTCAACCGAAGTCCGAACATAGCCTGAGGCAAGTATCGTTAGGTTATCGAGCAAAGCTGGCCAAGTCGATAAGACCTTGGTTACCGTGACTGCCTAAAGTCTAGACTGCGTGCTGAAAGCTCTTTTTCCCTAAAATAGCTTTTCTCCCAAAAGCGAGAAACGACAAGAACGTATAACTCTGAGGAGCATGAGACACAAACACTGGATCTCATTCCACTCCCTACAATGTACATGGATGATCACCATCCTCTAAGTTTAAATTTAAACTTAGATCCTAAATCACCCTAATGTGTAACCATATACACACACCAAAAACCTTTAACCTCTCGCCTGCCCAAAGCAGCGCTTAGGCACTGGCTAACTACGCTTGGTTTAGCATCCAAATAACAGAGGCAACACGACTAGCGTGATCACGCTAGGCAAGCGTTTAGACTGTCTGCCTAGACACCTATAGCATGCAACAAGCTCCTCCCCAGAATCTACCGTTTAACCATAAAAACGCTTTCCACGCTGTAAAATACATGGCAAAGCGCACTCTAGCGTATACCCCCATATACGCGCGCAAAATGAGTACGACACCACCTGGGTCAGGTTTTAAGACTAAAAACCACCTGAATAAACGTTAAGACGTGGTTCATAAATACCAACGTAATCCCAAAAGGTGAACTTCGAGATTGGATCGGGATCGGTGTGGGGGGTCGGTGGAAGTGGGACGAGGGGACGGGATCAGCGCACGGAAGGCCAGCGGCGACTGGTTCAGGCCGGCCAGCCGGCGGTGGTGTAGTGGTAAAATAAGAGAGAGAGAGAGAGAGAGAGAGAGAGAGAGAGAGAGAGAGCCCAACTCTCCTCCGGGCTCTGACCCAACGGAGGTTCGAGACGGGGTCGCAGCGGGACTGGGGTAGCCTCGAAGGGGACCGGCCAGCGACGGCGGACGGCGGCAGCGGACGCGGCGGCGACGACCAAGACGTCGGACGCCGGTGGGGTCGAGCTCGAGTCCGATTCCGAACGCACGCCGGAGGGGGAACGCAGCGGCAGCGGGGCCCGGTTGGGACTCCGTGGAGGAGCTGGAACCCATCAGCTGGCGGCGGCGGAGCTCAGCGGGCCTCGCGGCGGCCCCGACGTGGTTGGCGGACGACGGAAGGTCTGGCTCGGGCCCGACTCCGTCCAGACGCTGGAGAAGGGGCGCAGTGGTGGTGGAACCCGGTGGGGCACCGTGGAGGAGGCTGGAGCCCAACAGCCAGAGGCGGAGGGGCTCGGCAGGGTTCGCGGCGGCGGCGCGACGTCGGCGGACCGCCCAAGGGACCCGTTCGAGCCAGGCTCGGCTCGAGCGTTAAGGAAGGGACGCAGCGGCGGCGAGCCCCGGCGTGGGCTCCATGAGGAGGCCGGAGACCCCTGGACGGCGGCAGCAGGGACTCGCGGGGCCGGTGGCGGCACCGGCGTTGACGGGAGCCTTGGGTTCGGCCTAGAACACGCCCGAACCAAGAGAGGAGGCGGCGGCGGCGGCGAAGATCGGCGGTGAACTCCACTCGTGGCATAAGGAGTGGAGAGGGCGTGGGTAGGGACCGGGGACACGCGCGGAGGTACGGCGGCTTTCGGCCGGCCTCGTTCGAACGAGGCCGGTTCGGGCTTTATCCCAAAAATCCCTCACCCAACGGCAAAACACGAAAGGTCCCGAAGAACTGGAGATGCCTTCTCTCGTGCTACTAACGTTGAGTAGCGACTAGTGGCACGAGTGGAACCAAAGATAGCCTTTCCGGGGCTAGGTAATAAAGCCACTAAAACGCGACAAACTCGGAAAAAATGATGACAAAAACCAAACGCACGTAACAAGGCCGCTAGGCTCCGACAGGACTACGGAGGCCTCCACTCGTACCACTAAGAACCAGTCATGGCTAGTGTTACGAGTGGAATGAAACCTAGTTGCCTACAGCATATCAGGACAAACCGTGTCAAAAGGGGCTGAAGCGCGACAAAGCGACTATAAGCGCAGCGAGCACGCGCACGGTGTCACCGGCCGTCACGAGGCTTTCCACTCGTGCCGGAGGCCGTGCAGTTTTGGACAGTCACCCATAGAACCGAACCGACTAGCTGGTGACCAAACGCACCTGCCTGGTATTTTCGCGGCTTTAGCGTACTTTATTACGCTAAAGCCCATTAGCCCTCCCGAAAATACATAAAATCCAACAACGCCGACAACAACCGTCGTACCTACTCAACACCCACTGGAGACCTGACTAACAGGTACCGGGACCTGGAAACGCTTCTAGCTTTTACGTAAAAGCCTCGTAAAAAGCCGCTTTAGGCGACTATCTTGCGCAAAAGCTAAGCCTTAAGAAAGCTGCCATGAACCCCTAGTAAACAAAGCAGCGACTGGGAACAACCGACCAGCGGGCGCAGCAAAACACCCAAACCTTTACTGTCCACTCGCTGCCACTTCAAGGTTACGCCAAAAGCCCTGAAGGCCAAACAAGCCATTAGCCAAAACCCTTTGGCTAATAGCACCCAAATAAACACCCCAATGCGAAAATCCCAAAGAATCAACACCCAATCTGTGATTGGGTCACCTGGGAGGTATCCAGGACAACTGCATGAAAACATCAGTCCTCTGTCCGCGCTGTCAATATGTCCACCCATGAAGCTAGGCTGCAGCCATGTCACCACGTGCAAGCCACTACCAAAGAATGGAAACGGGAGAATGATAATAGACACACGAATATGATATACAACTCGGATCGTAGGTGCAACAAACCAATATGAGATGAGTCTATAAAGGTACGAATCATAGTACACATCCTCATATCAGATAGACATAAACTATAGTACAAAAGAACAACGAGATGAACGAACAAAATGTATAGAATATAGTACAAATATCATCTCGCCAAGGCACTGGTAGACACTTTAATCACTGCATCAGCCAGCTAAAATCATAGGGCATTAACACTGGATGAGCTAGTCAAGGAACTAAAGATAATAAGCTACTGGATATGCCAACCATATGGGATTCCCCACCCTAACAGCCGATCAACAGCTGCTTACTAATATCAAAAGTGTCTAGGCAGTAATCTGGGCAACACTGGATCAGACAAGCAAGACCTAAGAACGGCAAACTACTGGGTGCTCCAGCCACATGGGACTCCCCATCCTAACAGTCGATCACCGACTGCCGTCAAGGTCTAATATCACTATGTATAGGATATGAACACTGTACTAACCAGCTCAAGTATAGGATGTGAACACTGTAATAACCAGCTCAAAGTATAGGATATGAACACTGTACTAACCAGCTCGAAGTATAGGATATAAATACTGGACCAACCAGCTCAAAGTATGCGATATGAACACTGGACCAACCAGCTAAACCAATGTACTACTGGGTACACCAGCTACCCGGGACCCCCCGTCCTAACAGCCGATCAACGGCTGTCAACTAGTAACTCGTATAACGTAACTAGCGAGCTATGAGCAGCGTAAAGTGCTTGTGATCGCCAGACTAGGTGGCGTTCCTCACAAGAAAAAGGCCTTTTCACCAACTTACCACTGTTGGGCACTCGGGATCTCCCCAATATACGTGACCTCTCATCATCACCGTAACCGAACTCCAGATGCCACGACTGGTTCTCTCGTAACCAAAATCTAACCCATGAAAACCTGACTAACAGGGCAACTGCGTATACAGATATCATTGTCAACAACGTACGTATGAATGTCAAGAAAGATATATGAACAGAACGATGATATCAAACTATGGGTCCATACAAAATATAAGAAGAATGTCATCGCCATTAGCAAGAACATGTAAGACAAGTACATAATAACAACGATGACATAAATCATATAGACGAGTAATGGAATATGTAGAGAAAGCAAATGATAACAAGGATGACATAAGGGTGACTGGGCACAACAATATATCGAGAAGGACTAGGTCACTCATGAGGAGCGGAAGAAGCCGAACGCCACGGGTGATCCTCCCCTCTGTACAAATGTACAAGAGTGGAGGGTGTGGTAAAAACAAATCCATAGCGCCCGCTACTCATCACCCTGCTCTGCACTCCATGCACACATCGCCAGCTATCTCGTAGGGTGGGTCCAATAAAGCAATATCAATAATGGGAATAATAAAGTCAACAATATCGAATCTATCAATATACCAAGTCATAAAAATAATGTAAACTTTTATACCTAAAAGCACTTACATTATTTGCCTAAAGACCTAAAACATTTTATTTTCCAAAAGATGGGGAGCACCATCGCAAAAATTTCTTATTTCCAAAGGCACATCTTTTGTCAAAAGTTTTCCAAAAGACACCTAAAATGTAGAATCATAAAGTTTTGGACAAAGACACCAACCTTTGTAAAATTGACTATCTACACCTAAATACAAATTTATAGCTTACATATTTACACTTTGACACCACTTACCACATACTTACATATTGACAACCAATACACATACAAGTAGATCACCACCAACATAGTACAAACTTTAGAACATGAACACGCTGCGACACGTTTATGTCCCCTCTGAGGCAGGTACACTTGTCACCTAGAGGACATAAATACCGCCTAGACCGTATGGGACCCCCGTCCAAAAGTTTTTTTTTTTTTTTTTTTTTTTTTTTTTTTTTGAGTCTGCGAAAAGGCAATACGAAATTTGATTTTTCCCTGGGGCCCCGCACTGTCGCACCCAAGGAAGGATAGCTGAAGATCGGCTGCAACCTGCTCGTGAGCTCCACCCAATTACAAATGGCTTTAGCAGCTTAAAGGAGGATTCAGCCCTAAAACAATCGTACATACAAAACACATCATAGTACAAATCATTGAGTTCAGAAGCTAAACATATCGAAAATACTTTAGACTCAAACCTCGGAATTTAAGATCTTGGTAAAATGAACAACCTGAACCTTAACTGAATCTTCTTTTGGTCATTTAGGATGTGACAGTAAATGACTTTTCAATGGTCTGAATCGAAATCCTCGACACAAATAAAAACATAGTGGCGACAATTACGCTCTACCTATTGGTTTAATCACATCGAACTAAAATGCGAGCACGACCCTCCGGCTCGAGCAAAATGTCAACACACATCTGATAAAGCATGACAGCCCACGGCAGCGCCAACTGCTACCTGGGTCTAAAGACATAAAACGTAGTCTAACACGGTTCCCGTGCACTCAAAAACAACAATCTGGTCAATCTGAGTAAACGTAACTGATGTCGGATATTTTAGAACTAACTCGAGTCGTCTCTCGGTCTCTGTGCGAACGTATGAGCTAACCCAGCGCGGGTGCTTACGGCGAGGTCTCAGACCGATGAAACGAAACGCAACTACAGCATCAACAGGCCAAACCTGAAACGAGAGGTAGCCGTCGGGAGCTCCACCACATACCACATCAAAGCTGTCCGTCCTGCCCACATAGTATCAGGGATCACTCTAATCCAGTCACTCTACGTAAAAATATAGATGTCTATCGGACGTAACCAATCGCTATCATCTCACCGTACATCAACATCTAAAGAAAGGTCGAAAGGAATGATAGGAAACGTGTGTAAAGACAACTGAATCACCCACTCGGCAACTCCAGCCACGGCCATGGGTGACTCCCGATGAACAAAATATTATAAGAGTGTGTGTCAACAACCGGGAAAAACGTCTCAAAAGCAGACGTCAACAACAACAACGACTGAACCTGGTACCCTTCCCTCAGCGCTCGATCTAGGGATGGTCAGAACAGCTGCACGATCTTCTCATGGTAGGTCTCTATCAAAAATCCTGAAAATACATGTATAAAAGTACATCAGCAACATGAGCAACCTCGCTCAACACAGCACCTGAAAACAAAGATGTTCTTGGGGAAATGCAAAATATATAAGTACAAAGTCAAATCGTCGAGATATGAAGACCAACATCGATACTACACTAATGTCGATGTCGATAGCAAAGCATATGTATTTTTTAAAAATACATTTGCTGCCCAGACACCCGCACGGTTCCTTTTACACCTTTGGGCCCCGCACTGTATAACAAAACATTAAAAATTTTTATCATAGAATAATACTGTAAACTGATGTTTATGATCCCACTTTTTTTTATCTTGGTGTTGGTGGTGCTACCACGATTTATAAAACTCCCGGATTAACTTACAATGAAATATAAAGGAGGTTTAAATAACCCTATGATCAGTTCCCCGGGCGCGCTAAGTTGCATTTTTGATATGTTGTTATTTAATAATATTGATAATTGTAGTAAAAAAAAAGATAATACGTAATTATAAAAATTTATAATAAATAGCGTCATAATTTATTAATTTTTAGTTTCTTATTTAATGTCTTGCTTTAACTTCATATACAGAAAGTTTTTTATAGATTTGGATTGTTCATTTTACTTATTTAGTCAAATTTTATTTTGTTTTTGAGTAATATCATAATTCTTGCTATTTATTATAAAAAGATAATAGTACTTCCATCTTAAATATTTATTTTTTATAATTTTAAATTAACCTCACTTTCATGATAGAAATCATAAGAACTGTTGTTGCAGAAGTAACATGGGATCAATTGAAAATAACAGTGTGTATGTTGATTATTCATAAACTAAGGAGTTAAATCTAATCACTTTTTTAGTCATCCATTAATAGTTTACGTGTTTTTTATTCTGATTAGTTTTCCATAAACTTTATTTTTATTTATAAAAAATATGACATTTTTCTAAGTTGATGGTTTATTTATAAGATTATAATAATAAGATAATAATATATTGAATTACGAATTTTTTAATACACCCCTGGAAGAAATACCAACGGTTAAGTACACAAAACCCCTGATTTCACTTTTTGTACGTTTTCAATTCTTAGTTTTAANCTAATTAACCAAACTTTGATTAAATGATTCTAATGCCTATAATTAAGTATGAATCACCATAACATGAATTAAAACTTTACCTGACCATCGTGATTCACATCGTGAGGTATTTTCTGATTTTTCCGAAATCTTGAATTCTTTGATCTTTGTCAAATCGCTTCGATTCTTCAAGACTCCGACTCACTTCACGAAACTTGCCAATACAAAATTCTTAACAAAAAGCCCTCCCGATTACCCGAAATCACATTATTTTATGTGATTTCGGCACTTCTATGGTCCGTCTACACAAACCAGAAGTCAACCAGCCAAGACGAGACACCTGCTGATAGGTCTCGGCGTGCCGGAGGCCGTGCTCACCTTTCAGAGCACTTCCGGCCACTGTGGGAACCGTACGACCAACGCGAATTCAGTGAAACAGCGCGCACAGTGCTTAAATCGCGTCGATTACACAAACCAGGGCATGTATGACCCTAACGGAGGTAGGCACAATGTTCAGAACGAAACCACGATGATCGTGCTCACCTCTACAGTCATCGGGGTGCCTCTCACCGAAATGGTGACCGGAACCCCAAACAGTGTGCTACAGTATTAAAAACAGCCATACCGGAGCACAGGGAGCTAGGGTTGGTCGCCGGCGGCCGGGCGGCGGGCGATCCGGCCGGGGACAGGTGCAGCCGGTCGGAGGGGTCCACGGCAAGTGCTGGCCGGCGTCGGGCGGTAACCAGTGGCGCGGCGGAGGAGATCAATTCCGCTAAAAGCTCTCGGGTTCAAGGGCTCCCGGCGGCGAGGCGGCGGCCGGAGGAGCTCGGAGCGACGGCGATCCGTCGGCGGAGACCGAGGGAAAGGCGGTGCGCCCCGCAGTGGGCGGCGGCGATGCACGGAGGCGCTGCGGGCTCAAGCTCGGCCCGCACGCGTCCTGGACGGCCGCAAGAAGCTCGGGCGACGGCCGGCGGCGCGCGGGGACGGCGAGGATGCGCGCAGGAGGTTCGCCGGAGTCTCAAGAGGTCGGCACGGCCTATCCATGGTGGCGACGGCGCGCGGACCTCAATCCCACCCGAGCCCGGTCTGGGCTGACCGCGGATGGCCGCAGGGCCAGGGCGACGCCGGCGGTGCCCGGGGATGGCCGGGACCGGCGGGGATGGCGTCAGGGATCCAACCACGGCCGGGGAAAAGCGGCCCGAGGTTGTGGATGCCTTCCAAAAGCCAAAGGTCGAGAGGGTGGAGAATTAGTTGAAAGAGAATGAAGGAGAGGTGGCCGGGTTCCAGTTTTCCGGCGGCCGGGGCACCTGCCGGCGACCGGGGTGCGCGCATGGGTTGGACAGGGACCTGCTGAAGGTAGTTAGGGCACAGCTGGGGGACAAGGTCAGCCAGATCTAGGGTTTCGTGCAAAGAAACCCTAGATGCAATTTATATACAAGTGGACTTTTGCAGATAACCCCTCCAACACAAAATATTTAAACCTCAGCCCCTGCCAGGACGTGCAATATGCGCGTAAGCACCTCGACGTTCAAAATCACGCGAAAGGACGCATGAAATATTAGGGTTTTCGCGAAGTTTCCGGGTTTGCCCATTCAACCCCTCAGCGAACATCTCACAATTTCAGGAGATCCGTCCGTCGGATTTCCAATCGGATCGCGCCAGCGAGTTCAGCACGACTGGGGCATTGAATCTAGCATTTCGCTTTATCTGATTTGGTTGTCGATTTGCGACGAAACCCACCCTCATTGCTTCCACCATAAAACACATATATATACCAAATATATGTAAATCCACTCAAATCCCTTTTTCTCGAAAATCGTGCATCAGAACCCAATTCCGTCAGTGCCATTGGGTTCGGAATAGTGGAACCGATCGAAACGACCTATTGGACAGCTATGAACAGAGTCCGATACGCGCCGAAGCCAACTCTACTCCGTGGCTTCTCCGAAAAACCGGAGTTACTATTCACTTTAAGTCATCGGTCCTGGTCGCGTAACTTCTCCCTTCTAGCTCATTTTCTCCTGAAACTTGACGAGTGCTTATGTAATTAAATTACACACATAAACATCATCAACCGAGAGTTTAGTTGCACTGTCAAAATCTCAGTCCTTACAGGCGACCCGGAAATATTACTGGGTCAAGGGTCACACCATCGGTTGAACCAATGACGTCAGTATGACATCATAAATATTTAATTATTTTTTAAAATTTTATTATGTACAAAAATATGTATATATTACATCATAAAATACTAATTTCTAAACCAAATTAAGTAAAATTAAGTTTTCAAGTTTCACTTTTTATAAGACTAATCTATGCTAATAGAAATATAAATCAAACTAAGTTAGATTTTAAGCCAATGTGATTTAAAAAAATCCGGCCGTTTGATTAAAATTCGGACGCAATTCACGCTCAATGGTTGAACTGTAAGTTCCATCGGTTCAAATGATTTTGACATACTCGCGTTCAAATGGGTTAAACGCAACTATTTAATAGATTGGGTCACAGTCGAACAGTCAACTGGTTCAATCATTGAAAAAAGTTGCTAACGCAATATTTCAGTTTATTTTGTTAACAAACCTAAATTGCAAAAAATTATCGAATATGAAGAAATAAAATAAAAAATTAAAATTAAATTAAATAACTGTGCCAAACATTGCTTTTGTTATCGTCACTTCTTTTTCGTTTCAGCTTAATTTTGGAAGCTACAGCACACGTGGTTTGCCTCAACAAGATTTATCGGCCCACTCGCATACGTCAAGTTTTCGTCGGAAACTACTGCAGTTTTTCCTCATCTAAGGGTCATAGTGATATTTCTGTTTCCAATTAAATGAGAAAGCTGTAAATTTTTGGAATTTCTATTTAGATAAATCATCTGATTTTTTTCGCATTTTTTTTCTCCAACTGTGTTGTGGGAGTTTTATATTGGTTTTTAACCTTGTGTGTAATTCAAAGAGTGTTATACTTTGAAAGTTTGGGACAAGTAGCGATCAGGTTTAATAAATCTCTCTGTCAACGATAATCAACTCTATTAAAGACATTATTCTTTTTCATTATTGCAAGTGTAGTGAAATTGTATTGCTTGTTGTGGCTCAAGTTTACTTTAATATGGGTTGAAATGTTCATCGGTTTATACTATTTCGAATGTCCTAATTTAAAGTTTGGAATGAGAAATTTGCTTTCGAGGCTATTAAAAACTTGTATATTCTTGCGTACTGAACTACTTATGACTCCTATCATTGTGTGGAAATGACAAAATCTCTAGCTAATGTGTTAAATATTCTGCTATTGGGAGTCTGATAATTCTGCTACTTGCTAACATCTCTTACACTTTTCCAACTTTGAGTTGTATAATAACATTTGAATATTTGAAATAGAAATTAATAGATTTTGTTGTACTACAAAGTGCAAAGGAACACCCCGTTGGGGTCAGCTTTGATTTGCAATTTGCCTCTTTAATGGTTTTGCATATTTTTTTACTTCGTCACTTTTGTAATTTAGGATCACTACTATCCTTAATTTTATCTTGTAGCCACCACAGTATATTTTACCATCCGATTAGGGTGTAAACGAGCCAAACACCGAGCGAGCTGGGCCCGCCGGCTCGTATTCGGCTCGTTTAATAAACAGGCCGAACACGAGTTACTCGCTAAAGTATCTGAGCCGAAAAATTCAGTTCGTGTTTCGCTCATTTATTAACAGAGCAAAAACAACGAGCCCGGCTCACAGACTAGCCCAACGAATAATAAGTAAAAGAATTAGATGAATAATATATAAAAATAAACTTAAAAATCTTATCCATTAGATCTTGATCTAATAGTTGAAACTTTACATATAAAAGAATCTTTTATAAAGTCGCCTTTATATTTTATTACTAAAAATTAAATAATAAAATATATATATTATATATATAATATTTTTATTAATATAATATAAATTAAATAAATTATATAAATATAAAATATGTATTCGAGTTGTTATCGAGCCCAACACGACCGAGTTGATCCCAAGCTCGTGTTAGGCTCGTTTAAATAAACGAGCGAAAAATTCAACTCGTGTTTTGGCTCGTTTATTAAAGTTTATTAACAAGAGCGATTTGATCTCGAGCTCATTTCGAGCCGAACACCCAGCTGGCTCGCGAACAACGACGCTGGATTTGCCACCTTACATCCGATAATGTATACTTTAATGATTTGTAAAGTGATATTTATTATACTGTATATACTCTGTTTATGAGTAGATCTTGTACTAAAATAAATTTAAATATAATTTACACAGCTAAACCAAGCAGATGAATCATATAATTCCATTTCAGGCAAACAAATAACCGAAGGCCTTTCAATTTAGTTGAAAATTAACTTTTTAGTAAACTAATTGTGGTAAAGCCAGGATTAAGCTCGGGGGCTAAGAATATAAATTTCATTTATCTTAAAACAGACTATTATAAATAAATTATAACAAAAGTTCGATGTACACAAAGGTACAAAATTTTAAAAAATTTCAAAGTCAAAATTATGCTGATGCTTCTTTTAAGTTATGAAATTTTGTCCATAATTGAGTGAATCGATAGAGAATTTCTCCACGTAATTTTTTTTTTCAATATGTATGATTATAGAGAATTCTCAGCCTACAACTTTTCGATAATTTATAGGAGGCCCGCAACATTCTGGTCACCAAAAGACTAGAATTTATTATATCTAATATTTACTGTATTAATTATTTCTATTAGGGACTGATATGTAAATTTTCAAAAATTGAGAGAGGCGATAGCTCCTATGGTAGGGTGTCACGGAGCGAACACGATCGAGCTGAGGTCGGCTCGTGTTCGGCTCATTTCATAACGAGCCGAATACGAAGCTGGCTCATTAAAGTATCGAGCTGAAAAGTTCGGCCGTGTTTCCGAACACGAGCCGAATACAAGCTGGCTTATGTATAAGAATTTAAAAGGATTAGAAAGAATCTATATATAGAAATAAATTTATAAGATTTTACCTATTTATATCATTGAACTTTACATATAAATGAATTATTTTATAATTGAGTTGACTTTAATTTAGGTTGGGCTAAAAATCAAATAATAAAAATTTATATTTTATATATAATATATAATATATATATAGAGAGAGAGAGAGAGAGAGAGAGAGAGAGAAGAGAGAGAGAGAGAGAGAGAGAGAGAGTGCGTAGGTGCTTATGGAAGCACGGAGTGCTCCCGTGCTTCCACTTTGTTTTCGATGTTCGGACTTTCGAATCGACGATCGGACTCCATTAGACTTGACCTAGAGTATTTGAAGTATCTAGAAAAAAATTTTGCGATTTTTCGATATCATTTGCCCTAGTGATCGAAAAATGGCTCAAAATCAACGGCTGAAAAAAAAATCTTATAAAATATGAATGATATGACATTAAAATTTTATATCAAAGTTATTGATCTGTTTTAATATGTATAAAGAATTTTCTATCAAAATTTCATATATTGGATATTTCTACACCGTTAAACTTGCAACCGGCTCACCACGGCCGTTAAAATTTTGATTTTGAGCCACTTCGATCACTAAGCAAATGATATTCGAAAAATCGCAAAATTTATTTCTAGGTCCTTCAAATACTCTAGACAACTCTAACGGAACCGATCATCGTTCGAAAGTCCGAACATCGAAACAAAGTGGAAGCACGGAGGCCTTCGTGCTTCCATAAGCATACCAGCACAACTCTATATATATATATTATGAGAGAACTAGACTACTACTATTGTAGCACGGAGGCTCGCGTGCACCAAATTGTTTCGATGATCGCGGCTTCCAAATCGACGATCGGCTCCGTTAGACTTAATCTACACATTAAAAGTATTTAGAAACTAAATTCATAATTTTTCGATATCATTTACCTATCAACACGTAGTCTAAAATTGAACGGCCAAAAATAAAAATCTCATAAAAAATGAATGATAAAATATTTAAATTCAAAGATCAGATATTACTGATCTTACTCTAAATAGTGAAAAGAATTTTCTATAAAATTTCATCGGATTTCGATTCTTTTACACCGTTAAACTCACAAACACACCACATCGGCCATTGAAAATTGTTAATTTTGAGATCTTTTGATTACTATCACAACTTCGAAAATATTTAAAATTAGTTTCCAAATACTTTTAATAGTGTAAATCAAATCTAACGGAGCCGATCGTCGATTTGGAAA
>NW_017891554.1:0-16178 GCF_001540865.1 Ananas comosus | reverse complement strand
CATCATCAACATCAGATGGCTATCCTATCAGTATAAATACACTATTGCTTATATTAGTCAATTGAATTTAAGTTTTATTTATCGACTATCTAAATCTCTATTTTAATTGATTGTAGGTTCACAAAGAGGGGAGAGGGCCTCAACTAGCTCCTAGACAACCTTGCCAAGAAGTTTAAAAGTCATTGCAAGGTTTGCATTTTATTTGTTTCTTTGACACATACAATGAGATGAGTAGATATAGGGTTTAAGGTATGATTGTTGCTACAATTCTAATGGGACATTGAAAAATGCAATTTTGACCTTCTTTATTTTTGATGATTTTCAATATTATTTTTATACTTTCCAGTTTTGAATGTACTACTCATTCTGTATTGTACACATACTTTTTGGTCGGGAATTTCCTACTCATGTATGCCTTAACCGTGTTTGTCTTACTAGCTTGGAGAATTGTTCTGCCATGCCAATTTTATTGTGGATTCTCTTTGTATGCTTTGTAAATTTTTTCTTAATGCATGAATGTCACATGACAGATATAATATATGTTCTAATATACGATCTAGTTCTCCACGGGAACATATTCGTAGAAGCATGCTTGTTTCTGTGCATGCCTTTAATCCATGCGCATTTTTGCATCAATGCATGTGTGTAAATTGGTGGTTATGTGTAATGGCCGTATTTATTTATGTTTGTATGCATATGTATTTAAATGCAGAGAGACAAGCACACATTATCTAATAATGATCGAATTGGCATAATACTTGTTTATGTTGAATTTGGGCATGATAACAACATGAACTGTTGCTAAATTGATTTGCTGGCACCTATGATCTATTCCCCCTTTTTCTACTTCTCTTCCATGTCTGTTTTTTTTTTTTTTTTTCCTTTAATGAGAGTAGAATGTGCATGTACATAGTTTTGACAATTGTCTATTTTGTTAATAATTCATTAAATCAAAAATTCAAAAAGACAAATTGTTTGTGTATCCAACTATGCAAAAAATATTCTAACTTGTTGTAGATTGTTTAATGTATATACTTTTCTTTTATTTCTTTTATTTGTTGCAGGAAATGAATTGCTATTGAAATAGGAGCTGAAGCATTTTTTTTATCGTTTTTAACTATTTTCTATTTTCAAAGTTGAGAGAGGCAAGAATGATGTTGAACTGTATATCGAATATTATACTCTATTGCCTTTAAATTAATTTTGCTATTATTTTGTTTTTAAGCTGTTGTGAATTAGAAGTCAATTAGCCTTTTAAATTGTTGTTAAAATAATAACTTTGTTTACTTTAATATTTTGTTTGTTATTTTGTATATGTTCTGTTTATAAAATATGAGCTGTATATTTTTATATTTAGTTTATTACCTTTTTATTATTGGTGGTCATTTATTGCACAGTTGGTGGCGACAAAAAGTTGCCTTTTTATTTTTAATTAAGGTGGCGACTGTGATGGTTGCCACTTAAGGTAATATTTGGTGGCGAAAATGTATTGCCATCTTATCTCCATAAAAAATGACGACTAAGAAGGGCCACTAAAAAGTCATATTTGATGGCGACAATATGTCGCCACTCTATCTTTAATAAGGTGGCGACTAATAATTGCCACTAAAAGTCATATTTGGTGGCGATAAAATGTCGCCACACAATCTTTAATAAGGTGGCGGCTAGCAATAGCCACTAAAAGTCATATTTCGTGGCGATAAAATGTCGCCACGCTATTTTTAAAAAGGTGGCGATTTTTCATGCTTCGCCATAATTTCATTTAGCGGCAACACTTTCGGTGGCAGCTTATGGCGACTTTAAAAGTCGCCACCTTTTAAAAAGGTGGCAACTTTTTATATATATGGTGGCGACATTACTCGCCATCAATATATAATATTCTTGTAGTGTTTCTCTTCGTTTCTCAAAAAAATTTTCAACCTATCATAATTTTGAATTAAATATATCATCGCATTTGAATTTAAATATTAAAATGGATCAAAATAAAATTTTAAATTTTAAATTTAATATGAATTTTATTACGAAAATATCTCTATTTTTTTAACTAATTTTTTCATGTCCAGAAATTTTGAGTTTGTCAGAAACATATAATATCTCCATTATCTTCGCATTTAAACTTAAATCTTAAAGTAAATCAAAATTAAATTTTGAATTTTGATTTAAGCATGAATTTCTTTCCAAAAATGTCTCTATCTTTTTTACTAATTTTTTCATCGTCAAAAATTCTGAACCATTTATATTAAATACTTCATTAAATTTTGGAAAGTAGATCGAAATTAAATTTTAACTTTTAAAATTAAACATAATTAAAATTTTAATTATATAGAAAATACCTTAATACTTATCCATCCCCAATTTTATCTCATCATAATACTTATCCATACATAAAGTATATCTTATTTCAATATTTTCTCATCTCCATCGCTACGTTTCTTAAATATAATAATAATAAAGTATATCTTTTTTCATTTTCACCTATATTTTTTTCCCATTTGTCCCCGTTGCTGGCACCGGTATATCGCCATCGCTGACACCGGCATGTTGTCGCCTTCGCCACTTTTGTCACATTTGGAGAGGTATTTTGATCTAAACTGATTTTTTTTTAATATGCTTTTATACTATTTTAGTATATCTATTTTTTAGTATTTTCTCATTTACATTTATACATTGGCACCGGCATATCGTCATCGTCATCGCCGACAACAGCATATTGTCGCCTTCGCCACCTTTGCCACATTTGGAAAGATATTTTGATCTAAACTGATTTTTTTTAATATGCTTTTATACTGTTTTAGTATACCTTTTTTTCAGTATTTTCTCATTTACATTTATACATTTATCAAATATAAAATATATATTTTGTTAGTAATATCTTTTTTTTCATTTTCATCTATATTTTTCTCAAATATTTCAAATATTTTTTAGTAATATCTTTTTTCATTTGTTCCCATCGCCGACACCGACGCATCGTCATCGTTCTCATCATCGACATCACCGGCACCGGCACATTATCACCTCAACCATCTTTACCACAATTAGAAAGGTAGATCCCACTTAATTTTTTTTTTTAATATGTCTTTATACTGTTTTACGTTTTAAGTTTTTTTCATAACTTTTATCTCTTCTATTGAGATTGTGGCTTAAGAGATTGTGGCTAAACTTAAGTATAAGCAGAAAAATTATTATTTGGGTACCTTAAATTATTTCTTTTAATATGTCTTTATACTGTTTTACGTTTTAAGTTTTTTTCATGACTTTTATCTCTTCTATTGAGATTGTGTTAAGTATAAGCAGAAAAATTGTTATTTGGGATTTGGATTGCTTAGATTAAATATGGATAAGACTGTCTAATTTCGGCCTATAGCGTATTTAGATTTATGTTACGATTGTGATAATTTACTGGGCTAAATAAAAGAACCCACAAAAAAAAAGAAAATATGTAGATATATTTAATTGATTTGGGTTTGAACTTGCTTAACTTGTAATTTGGACTTGAAATTGTTAAATTTGATTTGGGCTTGAACTTGCCTGGGTGTAATAAATTTATCTATACTACTTATAAAAAAGTGAGTTTTTAAATTTTTTTTCTTTTCCAAAATGCTAACCCCTATTAATATAATTCTAATCACATACTAACAATATCAATAATTCAACTTTTATTGGTATAAATCATAGCCGTATAATTTATTATTTTATTTTCTAATTATCATAAAATGTATTAATTTTTGTGATCTAATGCAATGGCCGACCAATTAAGTATCTATCATTTTTTTTACATAAATTGCTTGAGGTCCTCAAGCAGTGCTTATTAAATCCGAATTTTTATATATCTATCTTATCTCCTAACATAATATCCATATTCCATCTTATCTAATAATAATTCTCTTTACAATTCATACTTATCTATACTATATATAAAAGCATATAAAAATTCTAATAATGACAGACGAAATTAAAAAAGAAATACAAAAAATTTCATGCCAATGTTTATGATTAATTTGTTAAAAAAATATTTCAAATAAACATGAATGGTTATGATCAATCTATTAAAAAATGGCATCTTATTTATCAATATATCAAAATTTACGAATTGTTATGATTAATTTGTTAAAAAATATTTTAAATAAAAATAAATGGTTATGATCAATTTATTAAAAAAATAGCATGCCTATCCATAGATTTTACATTAAATTTAAAATTTAAATTTTAATCATAAATTGAATTTAATATTGGATATCAAATTTGAACTAATCATTAAAAAATTTTAATTATAATGGATCAAAATTAAATTTTAACAAATTTAAATTTATAAATTTGGATATCAAATTTCAGTTAACAATTAAATATTTAATTCTGGTGAATCAAAATTAAATTTCAAATTTCAAAATAAATGTGAATTAAATTTTGACGCTTTTAGTTTAAACAATATACTTAAATTTTAAATTTATTAGAATTTAAAAAATATAAAAATAATATAGAATATTGCAGATATTTTCTAATATAATATAACATATAAATTTATCAAATATAATTTTTATTGTATTTATATTTTACAATTTTCATCTATCCACTATCTCTCATTAATTAACTAAAAATAAATTTATTTTGAAATTAGATGATTAAAAAATAGCTTATCAAATCATTTTAAATTTTATGTTTGCTCATAATTTCAAATTGTGGAATCCATAATTTAATTTAAATATTAAAATTATATTTAAATTTTGAAATTTTGGCTATATAAATAGGCTGTTTCAAAATGCAAAATATTAATTAAAATTATATACTCCAACAACTTATTTATTTTCAAATTTTAATTCATAATTATTTTAAATTTTAGAATTTTGTTTCAAAAAATTGAAATGTGAATACATTAATTAAAATTTAGAATTAATTTCAAATTTTAAATTTGTATACACGTTAAAAATATATGGTATATTATAAAATAAATATGAAAAGTATTATAGTTGTAATAAATTAAAAAATATAAACTTATCCAAGATAAATTAAATTTAAAAAAAAATTGATAAATAGACTCATCCACAATAAACTATTTAAATTTAAATATAAATATAAATTTTATTTGATTTAATGTAGAATCTGATGTGCATTGCACGTGCATATGAACTAGTACCCAACAAAAACGGTGACTTTTTCGCATATTTGGTGAAAATACGAAAACGGCTTTTATTCGGCTTTTAAAAATTCGCGTATAATTCGCGAATTTAACTACACTATAGTCGTAATACTCGCGCGTATGCGCTGGTGTAGGAAACATTGCTTTATAATTAGTAAATATCAATAAAAGTTATAAAAAACAAAGAAAGATAGACAACGAAGTAATATCATGAATTCGTATACACAAATACAAAGTGACATTATCTGTTTAGTTGATTGACAATTTTTATCAAATCATAACATGTTCTAATAAGGATACACTGAATTAAACTATTAATAAGGAAACAAACTATATTAAATAAAAAAAAATCTATTAAGAAAAGTTCCATTTCAATCCGTAAGTCACAAAATGTAAGAAAAATACAGTGTCCCCAGCACGCGAAACAAAAAAATTGTTTAGAAAAAGAATGTACAGATGAAAAAGCAAATTGCAGAAAATAGAATCTTACAAAAAGTAAAATAAGAAGAAAAATAATGGATAAATATGGATGTAGAAATCAAACTATATAAGTAAAAGAAATCTATTAAGGAAAGCATACATTTAAATCGTGAGGTTGCCAAAATGCAAGAAAAAATATGTCCCTGCACAACAAAAAATAAAAAAATTGTTAGAAAAAAAGAATGAATAGAATTGAAAAAAAAAAAAGAATGGCAAAAAATCCAACATTCTATGATAATCAGAATAAAAAGGAAAAAAACCATCAGATCTTTTTTTTAAAGAAAAACTCATTTTTAAACTTATCTAAAATGAAGCACTAATGCTCTATTTGGATTACATGCCACTTTAATTTTAGCTAATAATAATAATATTATAATGTTATATTCACATAGAAGGATAATATTTAGATAATATTTCAACAGTAATGTGCTTCGAGTTTAGAATTATGAAACAAATTTGTTAAAAATTTTCGAATGGGTTTCAAAGATTCAAGCAATTTTCCAGATTCAAGCAATTTTCCCTCTGTTATCCACAAAATAATGCGTTTGATTTGGAGGAAACAAACACAAAATCTAAAAGAACATGTGGCTTATTCCAAACGGACCTAAGGTGAGGGGCCTTTGTGCTTTATCTGTTTTTTAGTAATTCCAGTGGCTCTATGTTTCAAAAATTTCTTTGAGAGATTTATATTACTCACTCAAATCAGAGCTCGACACTAAATTATGCACAAAAGAGCCTCGAAACCTATTTGAGTTACTTTGAGTTTTGAATACTCAACTCTTGAAATATAAAAATCAGATAGTTTCCATTATATCGTTAGAAACTGAATGAACTGAAATTTACATGGTTCCGTAATTATCTACATCCACAAAGAAAGCAAGAGAGATTATCTACTATATATCTATATGAAGAAAATAAAAATATAAGCTTACACTTTATGTTTCTTCAGGTAAAAAAAATAAATCTTTTAATAAAATCCTATCTTCCTCTTATTCCAACAAAAAAGTTCAAACAAAATACCAAAAAAAAACTTTCTGAAAAATCATAATCGAGAAAACTAAATTAGAGAAATATAGAAATTTTTGATCAAATCATAGTCGAGCTTGAGGCGGGTGAGACTCTCGTCGACGCCGCGCGACACGCGCTTGGCGCTAAAGTCGAACCTGTCGGCATAGTGCCCACACTTGGTGGAGACGACAATCTCCTCCCGCGGCGCCCCGATCCCCTGAGGCACTCGCCGAGCACCGCCTCCAACACCTCCCCCCACCTCCCCATAGTTCTTGCCATGCATCAAGATCAGACCTCGAAGCTCGTACAAAGAAGGAAATCTAGGGCTAGAGTTAGGAATACGGACAAGAAGGTGTTGAAGAAGTTGATCCCGAGGTCGAGGGCGTGGTGCACGCCGGCGACGGCGGGGGAGACGCAGCCGAATACATTGCTAAGAGGGGAGGCGCCGACGATGGCGTAGCTGAGCCTCAGCCTCATGTTGCCGAGGAGGCTACTATTGCTGCCGCGGAGGTAGTCGAGGAAGCAGTAGCGGAGCTATTGAGGGACTGAGGGGGGCCATGCCCCCCCCAAAATTTTTATAATTTACATAATAGTCCTTTATATATATATTTTTTATTTAATTTTAATACTCTCCCAATTTTAAGTTTATTTTTATTTTTTATTTAGTAACTTCATAACTTCTAATTATTTTAGATAATTTTTTTATTTAATTAAATTAAAGATTATATTAAAGTTAATAGCTTTGTTAACTAATAGTTATTTATTGTCACAATTATATTTAGTAAAAATTAAGAAATTAAATCATTCACTGAATTACTATTAGATTTAGTAAATTTCAAAGTTATTTGAATGAAATAATATAAATAAAATAATTAGAAGTTAAGTATAAATAAAAAAAGGGGTAATGCCTTTTTGCACTAATTATTTAGTCAATATATTTTCTCATCAAAAATTTAACTAGGTAAATCTTGTTTGTTTGCTAAAATTTTGATTTGTATGTATTTTGGCCCGCCCCATAATCGAATGCTAGCTCCTTCCCTGCGAGGAAGGGCCCTCGAGGGCATCGAAGGTGAGTGGGAAGGCGTGGTAAGATGAAGGGGCGTAAGAGAGGGAGAGAGGGCAGGTAAACCCTAATTAAACCCTAATTAAAAAGGGACGGGCGTGGTAAGATGAAGGGGCGTAAGAGAGGGAGAGAAGGTAGGTAAACGGGCGGATCAAAGGGCGGATGAGATGGACAAAAGGGAAAATTTGAGAAGTCTCTAAAAAAAAGAGCCGACCCTAATTAAACCCTAATTAAAAAGGGACACTATTAAAAATTATTATTACGTAGATTAAAAGAAAAGGTGGGACCCATTTTTTCCGTAAAATGCGGGGAGGGCTTGAATCCCACAGGAATTAATAGTAGTGTATAGATGCTTGCCGCTCTCGACGCGTTTTTTTTTTTTTTTTTTTTTTTTTTTTTTTTTTTTTTTTTTTTTTTTGCGGGCATCAAATAATTAAATTCGCGAATAATTATTTTTATCGAAAAAATTGTGTTTTTTTTTCGAAATTTTTTCGAAAAAATATAGCATACGGCTATTTTATTCGTGGCCAATTTGCATAAAAATTCAACTAATTTTTAAACTTTTGTAAAAATATGTCATCTTTTTTATTTCTTACAGATTCGGTCTTGATTTTTTAGGCAAACTTATCAAAATGCCTCTTGTTTACTAAACCGCCTTCAACATATTACTTGAGATACGATATTGACCTGCGTACGATCCTGTCGGGCATTAACTGTGTCTCTTGCGTTTTACGCAATCTCGCCCCTTTTTTGAACTGGAACAAAGTGGCCCGGCTAATCGCTCGGCCCGGTATTTGCATGTTCGGCTAATTTAACAATTTAAAAAAGCTGAACTGAGATATAAGAACTGCGCGGCCCGCAACAAAATATAGTGAACATCCGGGAACGCGATGGAGAATGCGTCGCAACAACCATTTAACAGTGCTCCTTCGGCTCGCTCCAATGCAAGCTCCCCAAACATGACGACGCTCGCCATTCAATCTGCTCCCTCACCCAGGGCAACCTCCCCACTCCTCAGAGGCCAGTCAGGCAAGTTTGCTTCCCAAAACCGTAAAAAAGTATAGGAAAGTTTATTCCCAGCATCATTTAGCGAGGAGAGTGAAAAGAAGAGCTGCACGCGTGGCGAGGAACACGCTTTAGGGTCTGAAACTGGTACACGAGGGAGGAGGTGTGGTACGCGGTTAACATCCACCTATTAGTTCCATGATGTTTTGACCATGCTCTAAAAGAGAGAGAGTCATATTTGTTATCTCGATTGTTGTAACTACTGGGAAGCTAATTAGTGCCAATAAAGTTCTTAAGTGGTGTTGTAACTATTCTAAGTTGTGCAATGGTTTAAAGGAAAATGCTGTACACGAATCAATACAGAGGAAGGATTTTCTTAATTAGCAGATAATAATTAAGAATTCAATGAGTGTAATATTTGCCATTTAATGTTAATTTTTAAACAAAAGAAAATGGATGCAACGAAGTCATAACAGTATTTAAATTTTCCCCTCAATAGTGAACAACATGGAAGGTTAATAGTAAAAATAGTCTATAAATTGTGTGTAACGCATTGTGTTGAAAACCGCTGCAAACATTCTTCCTAAATAGTGTAAATATCCGCTAGCAGTGCAAAATTTTCTCCGTGTTTGGTGCTACAATGAAAATAATAGTGCAAATAAGTCCCGAAAAGTTTCCACATTTTTGGTGCTAAATTTAGTAAATTATTGTATTTTAGTCTTAATGTGAGTATCCTGGTGTTCGACGGGAGGCTGTCGCAGCTCTGGAGCTTCGTGTCGGGAACAAGTCTGAAGTCGCAAGGTTGTTGGCGGTCAAATAGACGTAAAACGGACTCGTGCGACGGCTCGAGGCAGTTTATAGCGAGAACCTTCTGCAAACAGCAGCATTCTCTGCTTGCTGTACGGTACAAGCTTAGTGGCACAGTAACGGTTACAACCTCGCGCAGAGGCTTAGCAGTCGGGTTGGGTCTTGTACGCGTACAAGGTTCGTTTACCGGTACAAGATGTAGGTCGGTAGAGGTGACTAATTAGTTGTAATTTCTTGCCCTCGTTTGTATCACGGCACTATCCCTTCTCTCTATTTAGTCTTGTTGAAGACAGAGATTGTAGGGAGCTTCCTCTGCTACTACCTACTACCTCTCTCTCACTCACCATTCGCAATTTTAGACTAGGAGGGGTTTCAATTGGATTACAAGTTCGTACGCGTCGACGTCGCGCCGCGCGGATCTTCGAGCACGTATTTGACGGCCGGGGCATTGCGAGGAGATGCGGGCGATGCGTGCGACTTCGCTGTTCTTGAGTCGCCGGTGCTTTGGAGTTATCAAGGGTGGGTTTTTTCAGCTTTTTCTTGATTTTTGCCGGTAAATGGTTTACTACTTCACTCGGATATGGTTGTTTGCTGAAATCCACCGTTCGACTGTGTTAGTTTTTCAGCTTCCGTACGCGACGTAGGAGCTATCGGATTGCGACAGAGATTGGTTCGTTGGATTCCACGACTTCGAGAGGAATCCACGAAGCTTTACTTGTGAATTTTGGGTAAAGGTTGAGCTAGGCCGAAATCCCTTTCTTCTCTGCCTGCTGTGGATTTTGGACTGAATTGTAGGAATTTTGGCGTTTTAGCTTTTGGAGTGATGATGTATCGCTCGATTTTCGAGATCGAGGCATTTTTGGTCACATCCAAGCAGGTGGGTTGCAGCGAGGGTGTTCCGTGCTGCCAGGGATAGCGAGCGACGGTGTGTCTACATCGGCTTTACTCCTATAGTTCTATTAGTCGACATTATGGATCTTGACTTGATTTCGGTATCTATGTAGCTCAAATTCATGGACTATATGTAGATTTGTTGAAATTTGAATTTCTGGAGCATGTTTTATAAAATTAAGTAGATTATACATGTTGGACTGGAAATTGAATTGGAGAAAACCTGCGATTTTGGACCTGTCACCATGTTTTAACTACTTGATTAATAGCTCTAGAGGTTAGAAAATTGTACTGTCACAGTTTCTTCTGAGACGAGTACTCCAGGGTAGTTTAGATGTATTTACACTCGTGCTTGGTTCGCGAGTGGATTTTTACAGGGGTTGTTCAGGTTGTGGACTGTTGGGTTGTGTCAGAGGTTGACGGTGACCCGCTATCGCCTTTTGGCGCAGATTGTGTCGAGTGCACATTACCTGTGGTTGTTAGCGATTTCGATGTCGATTTTACTTGACTTTGGCTAGTTGGAGCCTGAATTGAGCTCGACAGGAGATACGCCTGCATACTCGGTTGGTAGCAGCACGAGTGCACTCCAGACGTCAGAGCTTGTGTTTTGCAGATTGCCTGTCGCTATGCCAGTTGAGACTTGCCTCTCCACGGCACAGTAGGTGGATAGAAGCTTGCTAGATCGCAACGGTGCAAGGGACGGGTGTATTCACAGTCCGGGGACGGGTATGTTACAGTCCCCGATTTGGATTTGGGTCAGATTGACATTTCCTATAGTTGGTTAGTGTAGAGCAGTGATAGTGTAGTGAATGATAGGGTTAGAGTATCTTTTCCTGCTTCCTTCTGATCATTGCTGCCCTTCTGTAGACCTTAGTGGGTGACCGATTGTTATTTTGCGGCGGTACCCATGAGACTACTTGTTTTTTTCTACAGTAGTTCTCACGCCGTTGTTGACCTAGTTTTTGCAGAAGCCCCAGGTTCCGCCTGTTGCACCGTCGCGGAATCAGGACGAGGCAAGTGGCGTTGCGAGCTAGAGCCCTACCGACAGTCAGAGGCTAGAGGCTTTCCCATACTGCCAGGTAGTTTTGTTTTGGATGTTTATGTACATAGTTGTTTAACTCGCCAGTGCGAGTAGCTTGTATTTTGAAAAGAATACATCAGCTATGTTGTATATTGAATCAGCATATTGCTTATTTTCTTTTGGAGCCAGCTCTTATGCCATTATGTTGTACGTATTGTTTCTACAGGTACGGGTGACGCTTCGTAACAGGGGAAATTTCCTTTGTATACGGCGGATTTGTCGGCGTGCCCGGGACGCAGACATTCCGGGGGTGACAGTCAATTAAGTTCGGTTATCAGAGCTTTGCTGATAGGTCGGTTGGGACCTAGGAACCTAAGTTTGGCAAACCTTTAGCGAAAGCAAGACGCGAGAGCGGTAATTTAATTGCGAAAGTCAATGATTATTTATTTTAAATCCTCTCTAGAGTAGAGTGATGTGACTGAAGGAGTTTCGTTTTGGCCTATGAGAATTATGTTGCTGCGAGACGACAATAATTTTGCGGAGGAAAACAGGGACCGCCTTCTAGACTTTCGTTGATGGTCGAGAGTGTTGCGTTGCTATCATGATCCCGCTTGTTTCTTTCAGCTATGTATCGGTCGCCCGAGGCCCGACCGATCGTTGGGCGAGCGTGCGCAGTGGGCAGGATCGTGTTAGATCTCCGAGCATGCCGAGCGGCAGAGGCGAGATGCACCCCAGTTGATAATAGAGCAGAGGGCTCGACCGGAAGGCGAGTGCTCCCCAGCTTTGACAGTGCACAGTTGTGCTCGCCCTGATGAGGTGACGAGACAGCAGGGGGAGCTATTGGCAAGGTTGCTGTGAGAGGATAGCTCAGCCACAGAGTTCTGTACGATGGGGCACCAGAGTCCGCCAGTTCACCCCCCCGACTACTCAGTGACAGCACCAGCTGCGCAGTTCCTCATCGGAGCGTTCCAGTAGCGCATGTTCGCGCATCCATTGCTAGGACCAGTACGTGGTACTGAGGCTGACAGGACGGTGGACGGAGAGTTACTCGTTTTTCGCCAGATTTGCTCCACGGATCTTCAGGACGTGGCGATGGCATGAGGCCTGGATTGTTGAGGGATGGGTTTCAGTTGCGATGGAGCAGAAGTTATTCGAGGATCTTGTTCGTTCCAGAGGGGGGGGCAGTTACCCTGGGAGCTACACTGTAATACACTGACTTTTGCAAATTGCGGAGTTCGAGTATGTGGATGGCTAGTGTGGCATCACTCCTACATGTTTAAAAAGGTTAGAACAAGTTTTGGATAAGTTATGAGGATGATTGCGAATGTTAAAAGTGAGAAATTGCATTGATCTGCGAAAATCAGCATTCTTTTCTGCTTGCTGTACCAGGTACCAGCCATCACCTCTGTATCGGTACAAGCTGGCAGATTCGTGGCAGCAAGGCTAGCTTTTGGTAATTTCACACTTGATCCCCTACCTATTTGGATTCCCAGCACACTCACTGGGACTTCAGTTGGATGTATGCCGAAGAGCTGTCTGAGAAGCTTCTTTTCCGCTTATTCTCTCTCGTCTCTCTAGGCGTTTTTCTTCTCTCTACATCGATTCAGACCGGATTCGCCTCTTTTTGTCGCGCGTCGCGCTTTCGCTGGTGCCGAGGTTCGCCAGCCCTTTGTGCACGAATGCAAAGAGTGTATTTGGAGGGATTTTTGCGAGCCCTGGACCAGTAAGGAGCTGTTTGGCAAGCTGCTTGAGAAGCGTACTTATAACTTGATTTTTCGTTATCGCGCTTTATTAGTCGATCTTGAGTATTCGATTTCATGTTCTTGCTTCCAACTGTTGTTAACCTAGATTTTTCAGCATGTAATATGGGTTAATTAGCCTGAATGAATTAAACCTTCTATTGACCAGGTTTAAGTACCTTTGAGAGCTTAATTGGATAATATTTAGCCATTCATTTAAGGCTAAATTGGAAACTATTGCCACCTTATTTGCGCGAATTGAGCAAATTTCGGGATTATTTTTCGCCAGCAGGTCTTCGAACCTGTGAGCTGAACTTGTCTCTTTGAAGATGGTTTGGAGGATATTTAACCTGAAAAAAGTAAGCAGGGAATTTCAGTTATAGAAACTGAGATTCGCAAGATTTCATAATATTTGCCATAATACGCATTGATTTTGAATGTCGTCGTTGGTGTTGATCGCCACGACACGGGACTTCAACCGACCTTTGGTAATCCGTGTTGGCTTTGGAAGCTTCTAGAGATTATTTGGAGGCTTACTAAAGTGAACCAAACAGGCGATTATGTTGCTATTTGATACGAGATGGTGATTTCAGCCGAAATCGGAATTTCCGGCGAGATTAATCCGATTTACTTTTGTTTTTCAGCAGCGATTGGGAGCTTCGTTGAGCCGTTTGTGGATTCGTAGTGGATAGTTGGAGCCTAGTACGTAGGTGGGTCGGACCCCTATACAGAGCAACGTGACACTCCCCTATGTTCTATTATGTATTTTTAAAAGGGTTTTCTATTATTGTGCTCTATGTGATTGGATTAAGGTGCTCTTGACCATTCGTCATCATGAATGATCGAACATATTCGAATAAAGTCTCTATAAAGTACCGAGGACATTATCCTGAAAGTCTTTACATTTATATTTCAATTCAGATTGAAATAATTTATGAATCAAGTGTAGGATGCACTTTAAAAGTAAGAGAACAATGACATTCTCTGACTCTAAGTATAGAGAATTGACGTGTTCATGAATATGTTGATGTGCATACTAGTGGAAAAGATTATAATTGCCTATGTCACTTTAGGCTTTACCCTTACATGTATGGGCAATCTAGTGGGATACTAGCTTTTGTTACTATTTGTGTAAATTGCACATTTCGATCAGGATCGAGCGGTTCAGAACTTGCATCGAAAATATGAAAATTAGTGACATGTGAACAATGTTTGCTTGCTTCGCCATCGGTCAGTGTTGACACGCTTGTGAGGGTAGCTCCTACAGCGAACACTCCGGAGTTGGCCTACGCGAACATGTGCTCGCCGTGCGGGATGGGTGCCGAAGTGGATTGCCGTGGGGAAGTGTATACTACCACGGGCGCTTACGGCGCCGGCGCAAGGGGACTACCTTCGGTAGATCACTGAGTAAATTGGAAAATGAAAGTGCAAAACGATAATGATGTAATGAATGAGTACCGTTTGGTAATGTACAGTAGTACTTACACTCATATGATTATGTTTGATGTTCATGTTTATGTAGTTCGTTTACTTCTACTATTCAGTTGATTCTCTACTGCAGCAATCATGTCTTACATGTTGAATACATGCCTGTTACTGGTAGCACTGCATATGTATATATCATGCAAATTACTGCTTTTATTTTCATTTAGTACATTCATGAGCCTAGTGGTGTAATTCGCCGAGGCTGCGGTCTACAACTGGGAACTATTAGTTAATAGATCTCTACGCCTTTTGTGGTTGTTTTTACAGAGCCTGTTACAGGAGGGCTTAGGGATCGTGGCAGGATGCGCCTAGCTAGGGACTACTAGGGCGTGTAGCGATCACCTTGTTACTCGGGCTACGATCGAGGGTGATGTCCCTTGATATAGAGAAACCACCATTGTATCTATCCTATATTTTATGTATACTCGTGTGTATGAGGTACTACTTTGGGACCAGCTGAACTTACTGTTGTGATACTTCTCTTCTGTCGAGATTTTGGGATTGTACACTCTTTGTTCTTTTGTTGATAGTATTATATCGACCGGATACTTGCTCTCGATATCAGCGATACGGACTTTCTTTGTTTTAACTTCCTATCGACTGCTTGCTTGTAGACGCATTATATACTGCAGGTGTATGGCGGCGTTGTGCACGTGCCGGATATGGCTTCCGGTACCGGGCGTGAATACACTGGGTCTAGCAGTTGATGCTCATGACTGGTCGGCGTGAGGACGAGGCGGATCAGGGCTAGTGGCGTCGCGCCAGCTGAGTTGGGCAGAGTCTGTGGAATGCTGTTTGGATGTTCTTTCCAACAGTATGTGAAGCAGAAGCTCGAGGAGGATTTGAGAGGCTTCAGCAGGGATGATCGCCGCTGCAGCGAGTACGCTTCGGGAGTTTACTCGATCCTGAACTGTGTACCATTTGTGGCAGAGACGAGGCGCCACAGAGCTATTAATGTCGGCAGGGGGGCCTGAGACCGGACACTCTTCAGGTTAGTGCGGGCGCAGAGGTCAGAAGACCCTGGATGCGTCTATAGAGCATGGCCCTATGGGTGTTGAGAGAGGTGAGGTGTCGTTGCAGGAGAGGACTCAGCGTGGGCAGGGTTCAGACAGGAAGCGCCCCTTTCCAGATGACGGGGCAGTATCGAGAGCAGACGTCCGCCGAACCTCCGACACGTTTCAGGGTCGTGGTAATCGGGGGCGTCAGCGTTCCGGGGATCCCGTCAGCAGGGCAGACTCATAAGGAGGCCACGGTGTGATCTGCGGGACACACTGGCTCGGCAGTGCCGAGCATAGAGAGAGGGCAAGTGCTACGGATGTGCGTCAAAGCCGGGAACATGAGGGCAGCTTGTCCCCAGAGCAGCATTCAGCACCGCTCAATCGCTTCGGACACCAGCACCACAGCAGTCTTACGGACACAGACGAGCTACCGCCAGGAGGACAATCGTCCGTGCGCAGTGGTCGTTAAGTGCAGCGGGGGGCGGAAAAAAAAACAAGCAGGCTGCGAGTTGGCAGGTGTACGAGCTCCAGGTATCTCTCCTTTGTG
>NW_017891553.1:0-16187 GCF_001540865.1 Ananas comosus | reverse complement strand
GTTAAGGTAATTAACCAAGTTATTGTGTTTCAGGAGCTAATGGCACCAAAAGACACTACACGCCTAGATCCATTCTGTCACCATCTCCTGAGGTGCCCGAGCAAGCTGGGTCTAGCGAGGTGCAGGAACTGCGGGCGCAGGTGACTGCACTTGTCGGCGTGATGCAGCGCCAAGAGAGTCGGATCGAGCGGCTCCAGGAGCTTATGGAGCTGCATGTGGCAGCGACGGCCGCGACGGCGACGGAAGGCCGTAGCCCCCCCGCACCCTCGGCGCGCATGCCTGATGCGGCTGAGGGTGAGGGTATTGCGGCAGTTCCGGTGGCGGCACTGTAGCATACCGGATTTTAAAATAGGGTAAAAATAAAAATAGTGTGAGATACTATTTTTATTGGACTTATAAAAGTAAAATATAAGTCGGGATCGACTCGTGCGGAAATCGGAGCGAGAATAAAAGATTTTGAATTTTCTGTGTAAATCGAGGCTGTTATTTTAGCAGAAAATGCACAGTGTCAGAAAATTTCAAAAATGTGGAAATATGTTAGGATTATTTTTATAAGGATAGATTTAAAGTTTCATGACATTCTGACACCCGGAAGGTAGGAAATTAAATTCGACTGCTATCTGCTAAAGATTACAGTTCGGTAGAGCTTTGGTGACCAAACATGGTCGAAACTGAAAATTTAAGATATATTCTTTCTTAGTAAGGAAAACCGAGCCTGACTATAAAATTTGAGCGCCATCGGACATCCAGAAAGGCTCTGACTGTTCCGAACTGCTTAACTGCTAGATGAATAGTATTTTGGGGGCCTATATATATATGTGAACTTGCACTCTTTTCTCCTTTGTGCCCAACCCGAGAGAGACTTGGAGAGCAAGCTTTTTCTCTCTCTCTCTCTCTCTTTCTCTCTTTGTCTCTATGATCTCTCTTTCTCTCTACCAAAGAGAATTATTAGAGGAGAAAATTGGAGTTGCTTGGTGGTGTAGAAAGCTTGGTGGAGAAAGAAGGCTTGGAGTTGAAGCTTCATTTTCATCTTCTCCTTCCTTGGTCTAAGAGGAAACTTGAGAGGTAAGCTTTGATAGCAACAATGGTGGATTGCTAAAGAATGATTTGTAGGCTCTAAAATTGGATTTAGAGGAACCCTTAGGTGCTAAATAAATGCTATTTGCTTGAATCATGAATCAATTTGGTGATTTCTTGCAATAGTAGCATGTTAGGGCTCAAAAAGAGAGTTTTGCTATATAAAGGGGTTTGATCTAAATTGATTCTGTATAAACCTAATTGTTAGGTATGCGAACGCGCTGGCGAAGTCGGTTTGGCGATACGGTGAGGCTACGCGAAGATATATATTGAAGAAAATGCCGATTTCGGTACAGATTGCCGCAGTTCGCGGCGTAAGCTTCCAAAAATCATGAAACTAGAATCGTAGAATCGTGACATCACCTAAAGTCTTGGAGCTAAGAGAGTCAGGGGCACGAAGGGTCGCGTGAAGTTCTCGGTGGGTTTGACCTCGCTACAAATGAGAAAATTTCATTTATGTGGATTTAAGTATCGTAAAATGAAAAATCACGCATTTTTATGAAAGATGCATTATTTGTGAATTTTAGAATGCTTGAAATGCTTATATTATATACAATGCATTTTCGGACCTCTATGTAGTAGAGAACTTTCATGTGAGACTTATGCATGGATTTAGCATTCTAATTGGGACTTAGAATCATGCTCTTTATAGTAGACATGACAAATATAATATGCCTTGGACATAAATCTTATTTGGATATAAGAGAACACATTAGGCCATAAAATGGCTTTGGACTTGAATAACTTGTGAGTTAGGGAGCTAATGTCGTAATGCGATATCGGGCTTGAGCTATGAATGAGCCTAACAAAGTAATGCCATAGAGAGGCATTAGACTTGAATGATGTGTGAATTGCATATGCATGTTAATATTATGAGAATTATGCTAAGTTGGTAGTTGCATTGGAAAGTGTATGCATGTAGCATTATGAGAACTATGCTAAATTGATAGTTGCATACGGACGCATTGAAACCATATACTAGTGGATAGATGCATGTTAATATTTATATGCATTATGGAATACATACTAGGTACATATTAGCAATGTGAGATCATGCTAGAGAGCATGCGTATTAACCTATTATTGATAGGGTAAGCTAATGTCATAAAGAGGCATTGGGCTTGGAATTGGTATATTAAGCTAATGTCATAAAGCGATATTGAGCTTGGGACATGTATGAACCTAGTAATTAATGCCATAAAGAGGCATGAAAATTGAAATATGCTTGGATATAGTAATGTTCTAGTGCCCTAAAGGCACTAGACTTAGTGAATGTTGGAACTTCACTTGGGGATATTAAACTAGACCTATGAGTTGCTAGCGATCATTTCCATGGTTGAGCCATGATGACCGGATCGTCGTGACCATGACTATGCTTGCTCGCTCGTGCGGTATTGAGAAGCCTACGGGGGCTTGGAGGGTTAGACTCATTCCTCGAGGGGGAATGCTGGAGCTACCACTGGCATTTAGGCGGCACAAGCCGGCACTCCGGAGTTAGCCTACACTACTTATGCTCACTCGTGCGGTATTGAGAAGCCTAAGGGGGCCTGGAGGGTTAGACTCATTTCTCGAGGGGGAATGCTGGAGCTACCACTGGCACTTAAGCGGCACAAACCGGACTACACTTGTGTAGGTCCTAAAACAAGATTGAACAATGACATTAAATCGGTGTGTGACAATCACTACAGGATAGGCTTAGTAGTTGGTTTACTTGGACATGCTTTTAGCATAGTATTGGACATTTGGACAGGTAGTGTACGTGATAGTATTACTTGTTGCATCATAACATACTTGGTAGCCATGATAGAATATAGTATGTACGTATTGGCATATTAGATCAGGATGGAGTAGATAGATGTACACCATGTTGACATCATGTATGCTTGTGGCATAGTAGAATAGCATTTCATTATATGCTTTTACTTTCCGCAGTTACTTTTCGTTACTCTCTTATCTGCTCATGTTCTGGGCCTAGTAGTGCATTCGGCTATGGTCAGTAATTGCCCACAGGGAACTATAAATTATAGTTCTCACGTCCCCTGTTTTATGTTTTCTTTCACAGCCTTCCACCCCGGGAGAGGCTCGGGATCACGGGAAAGGAATCGCCTCGAATTAGCTAGCGAGGAATTCGACGATAGGTGGTCTACCTCTCTTCTGAGTTTTGTTTGGAGAGGTTGAGAGACTTGTACCATTTTTGTAGAGACCACCCCCTATATGTAGCTTGAGACTTATGATGTATTATTTTACATTTTGCCTTAGTGGTTTAGTTTCCCTTATTTCTACCTGTTGTTAGAACCTGGCTGTATACTTGCTATGATATCTTTAGATACACTCTATTTATTGTTCATTTATTCGCTATTGTTGTAGACGCCTTATATGTGTAGGCATATGGCGGGTCTGGACACGCACCGGGCGGGCCTCGGCCGGGTCCCGGGGCGTGACAGATTAATTTGGTATCAGAGCCTAGGGTTGAATCTTAGTGGACCTAGCAAACCTTAGGCCGGTTGGACTATAGGAAATAGGCTCATGAGAGACGAGGTCTATTTGATGAGCGAAAGTATTGTGATTGGGTATTGATATAACTCTAAAAAGTTAGAGTTTGATCGGAGTATATAGCTTCTAACTTCGCGGAGGGTTAAGTTGGCGGCTGACAACGTAACATCGTGAGTTAGTAGTAAAAGACACTTCCTTACTTTCGCATGATTTGGGTATTGGTTAGTTGAGCGGGGCTGCGTTAGCATGGGTTGTTTTCACCCATGCTTGTTATGTTTGCTGCAGCTTGTGACGTCGGCGACACTCACGATGGCAGCCGAGGCAACCGAGCCGGGGAAGCCTGCATCCCCCCGATCCGGCGAGATTCGGGAGTTGAGGGAACAGATTGCCACTTTAGTTGGCGTGGTGGAGCGACAGATGAGTGTGGTGCTACTTCAGGCCGAAGCTTTACGCCGACAGGACGAGGGAATCAAGCGTTTGGAGAGCCTGTTGAACAAACAGACGGCTGACTTTGGAAGGCCCCAGGAGGGTTTGGATCAAGCCTTACCCGCGGGGAAAGGCATGAAGGTTACCGGAGTGGCAAAGGAGACCACCAAGAGCGATATATTGCATGTCGGCAAGTCGTCGAGGAAGGTAAAGAAGAACCGATTTCGAGGACGCAGTTCTTTCGCCGGGAGAAGGCCGCCAAGACATCCCAGGAGCCGGAGCCAATCGCGAGGATGTGGCTCATCTGCACTGCATGGAGGATCTGATCGTCGCCAGGCTCTGAGCTGCGTGATCTGCGGTGGTCGTCATTACCCGCGGCAGTGCTCGCAGAGTCGGGGCAGGTGCTACCTGTGTGGCCAGGAGGGTCACTTCCAGTCGGACTGCCCGAGGGGTCCAGTTCTAGCGCCGTCATCAGCATCGGCACCAGCTTCACCGGATCCCAGTCGGGGGACGACTTCTGCTCACTACCAGGCCGGGCGGCTACCTGTCCAGAGACAGACGGAGGGGTCACGACTGGCCCCGAGCCGGCGCATGTATGCGGCCCAGACTGAGAAGGCGGCAGTAGCCGAGTTTGTGGCTGCAGGTACCGTTATATTATTATGGCATTCGAGTTTATGCATTCTATGATTGAGATGTTTGCATCATTTGCATACCTGGAGCGGCTGTTCGCCGAATTATTTAGCATTGATCCTTTTTCGATGCATGATCATTTGATCGGGTGTGTCGTCTTGAACACCCTACCTTGTGAGATGATTTTGTGCGCCAACAAATGGATTGGCCTTACTTGGTGTGGAGTAGTTATGGGGTACCTTGTACCTTTGATCTTGCGAGCTAACTTGACTCGCCTTGGAAATTTGAGCACGAAATAGTGCGTTTTGAGGATTAATTTTCACTGGTTGTGTTGACTATCCACTTACCTAAAATCGGATAATTACTGGGGAGGATAGTATTTGTGGCTCGTTAGAGCATGTCGTGTAGGACAACGACGTCGGGTGTTGCTTAGGGGACGACCCGTGCCTGGACCATTTGGGGACTGTGGAGCCTGGGCCCTTGAGGCAGGTGCAATCAGCTGTGAGTGACAGCAGCTCGATACCTACGGGTAGGGAAGAGATTTTGGTCAGGACGGTAGTTCGAGCTTAGACCCGGGAGCATAGAATGCCACGTGTTGGATCTTGGATAGCCATGTGGAATTAGAGCGCTCACGATGGAGCGATGCACCTGTGATATTGCTTCTAAGCAATGCCGGTGATCGAATCGAAGTGTGTTCCCTAGGGAGAAGTATGCTAATGTCCTCAATGGCTCGATAGGTCGAGTTGAGGTGTGATTGAAGTTTCGAGGACGAAACTCTTTTAAGGGGTGTAGAATATAGCATACCGGAATTTATTATAAAAATAAATATAAATAAAAATAGTGTGAGATACTATTTTTATTGGACTTATAGAAGTAAAATATAAGTCGGGATCGACTCGTGCGGAAATCGGAGCGAGAATAGAAGATTTTGAATTTTCTGTGTGAATCGAGACTGTTATTTAGCAGAAAATGCATAGTGTCAAAAAATTTCAAAAATCTGGGAATATGTTAGGATTATTTTTATGAGGCTAGATTTAAAGTTTCATGACATTCTGACACCCGGAAGGTAGGAAATTAAATCCGACTGCTATCTGCTAAAGATTACAGTTCGGTAGAGCTTTCGGTGACCAAACGTGGTCGAAACTGAAAACTTAAGATATACTCTTTCTTAGTAAGGAAAACCGAGACTGACTGTAAAATTTGAGCACCATTGGATATCCAGAAGGGCTCCGACTGTTCCGAACTGCTTAACTGCTAGATGAAGTATTTTGGGGGCCTATATATATATGTGAACTTGCACTCTTTTCTCCTTTGTGCCCAACCCGAGAGAGACTTGGAGAGCAAGTTTCTTTTTTCTCTCTCTCTCTTTGTCTCTATGATCTCTCTTTCTCTTTACCAAAGAGAATTATTGGAGGAGAAAATTGGAGTTGCTTGGTGGTGTAGCAAGCTTGGTGAAGAAGAAGGCATGGAGTTGAAGCTTCATCTTCATCTTCTCCTCCCTTGGTCTAAGAGGAAACTTGAGAGGTAAGCTTTGATAGCAACAATGGTGGATTGCTAAGGAATAATTTGTAGGCTCTAAAATTGAATTTAGAGGAACCCTTAGGTGCTAAATAGATGCTATATGCTTGAATCATGAATCAATTTGGTGATTTCTTTCAATAGTAGCATGTTAGGGCTCAAAAAGGAAGTTTTGCTATATAAGGGGGTTTGATCTAAATTGAGCCTGTATAAACCTATTTGTTAGGTATACGAACGCGCTGGCGAAGTCGGTTCGGCGATACAACAAGGCTACGCGAAGATATTGAAGAAAAGGCCGATTTCGGTACAGATTGCCGCAGCTCGCGGCGTAAGCTTCCAAAAATTACGAAACCGGAATCGTAGCATCGTGACATCACCTAAAGTCTTGGAGCTAAGAGAGTCGGGTGCACGAAGGGTTGCGTGGAGTTCTCGGTGGGTTTGACCTCGCTAGAAATGAGAAAATCTCATTTATATGGATTTAAGTATCGTAAAATAAAAAATCACGCATTTTCATAAAAGATGCATTATTTGTGAATTGTAGAATGCTTGAAATGCTTATGTTATATACAATACATTTTCGGACCTCTATGTAGGAGAGAACTTGTATGTGAGACTTATGCATGGGTTTTAGCATTCTAATTGGGATTTGGAATCATACTCCATATAGTAGACATGACAAATGTAATATGCCTTGGACATAAATCTCATTTGGATATAAGAGAATACATTAGGCCATAAAGTGACGCTTTGGACTTGAATAACTTGTGAGTTAGGGAGCTAATGTCGTAATGCGACTCGGGCTTGAGCTATGAATGAGCCTAGCAAATAATTGCCATAGAGAGGCATTAGACTTGAATGATGTGTGAATTGCATGTGCATGTTAATATTATTGAGAATTATGTAAGTTGGTAGTTGCATTGGAAAGTGTATGCATTGTAGTATTATAGAACTATGCCTTAAGTTGATAGTTGATACGAACGCATTGAAACATTATGCTAGTGGATAGATGCATGTTAATTTTTTATGCATTATGGAATACATGCTAGGTACATATAGCAAGTGTGAGATCATGCTAGAGAGCATGCGTATTAACTATTATTGATAGGGTAATCTAATGTCATAAAGAAGCATTGGCTTGGAATTGGTATATAAGTAATGTCATAAGCGATATTGAGCTTGGGACATGTATGAACCTACTAATTAATGCCACAAAAAGATGGATATGGAACATGCTTGGATATAGTAATGTTCTAGTGCCTAAAGGCACTAGCTTATGTGAATTTGGAACTTCACTTGGGGATATTAAACTAGACCTATGAGTTTAAGCGATCATTTTCATGGTTGAGCCATGATGACCGGATCGTCGTGACATGACTATGCTTTCGCTCCTGCGGTATTGAGAAGCCTATGGAGGCTTGGAGGGTTAGACTCATTCCTCGAAGAGGAAATGCTGGAGCTGCACTGCACTTAGGCGGCACAAGCCGGCCACTCGGGAGTTAGCCTACACTACTTATGCTCGCTCGTGCGGTATGAGAAGCCTAGGGGGCCTGGAGGGTTAGACTCATTTCTCGAGGGGGAATGCTGGAGCTACACTGGCACTTAGGCGGCACAAGACGGACTACACTTGTGTAGGGTCCTAAAACAAGAATTGAAATAATGACATTAAAGCGGCCCGTGTATGACAATCACTACTAGATAGGCTTAGTAGTTGGTTTACTTTGGACATGCTTTTAGCATAGTATTGGACATTTGGACAGGTAGTATACGTGATAGTATTCTTGTTTGCCATCATAATATACTTGGTAGCTATGATAGAAAATAGTATGTACGTATTGGCATATTGGGATCAGGATGGAGTAGATGTCACATGTTGACAATCATGTATGCTTGTGCATAGTAGAATAGCATTTCATTATGTGCTTTTCACTGTTCCGCAGTTACTTTTCGTTACTCTTTATCTGCTCATGTTTTGCCTAGTGGTGCATTCAGGCTAGATGATCAGTAATTGTCACTGGAAACTATAAATTATAGTTCTCACGCCCCCCTGTTTTATGTTTTCTTTCAGAGCCTTCCACCCCGGAGAGCGCTCGAGATCAGCCGGAAAGGAATCGCTCGAAGTTAGCTAGCGAGGAATTCGGAGGAAGGTGGTCTACCTCTCTTGTAGTTTTGTTTGGAGAGGTTGAGAGGCTTGTACCATTTTTGTAGAGCCACCCCTTATGTAGCTTGAGACTTATGATGTATTATTTTTACTTTTGCCTTAGTGGTTTGTTTCCCTTGTTTCTACCTGTTGTTAGAGACCTTACATATATTGCCTTGATATCTTTAGATACACTCTATATTTTCATTTATTCGCTATTATTGTAGACGCCTTATATGTCAGGCATATGGCGGGTCTGGAAACAGCACCGGCGGGCTCGGTCGAGTCCCGGGGCGTGACAGGCACGCCCCCGAGCGATGTGTTCCTTCTGGCGGATTGTCGGTTCAATGCAACACCCCGATGCGACGCCCTGAGGAGCAGAGCGAGAGGCGTGGCTCACGCTCTCACAAGCGTCATGAAGTTCTCATCTCCAGTTTGATGGCGAGGTGATAGACCCTTGGAAGTGGGGGACTTGAGTTAGCCGCTGATGGAACCTTGTTCTAGAGATATCTACACGCCGAGAAAAGGCAAAGTACACTTGCGCCGCTCACTGTTTTGATAAGAGTGGCCGAGTATGGTGGAGGAGGGTGAGCAGGATCAATCTCCGGACCTTCTCCCGATTGAGTTAGGCGGAGTTTTCGTGGAGTTGTATGTTGTGTGAATAATTTTCTCGGACAGTGATAAAAAGGAAGATTGCACTGAGATTTCCGGAAGCTTAACCAGGCAACCGTAAGTTTGGGAGTACGGTGGGAGTTCACTCATCTCCTGAATTACATTCTGGATGCAAAGGTGCGAGCAAGACCGGGGCAGAGTGCTTCGTACGGAACTCAGCCCGATATTTTTGAATGGTGATGCGATCATAGTTTCGCCACCATGCGGATGGATGTTAGATCTGTGCTCTATTTGGCGAGCACGGGAAGCTTATGTCCGAGAGGGCACGAGGCGGTTCGGAAGAAGGACAAGGTGAAAAGAGAGCACGACCTGGTGGTAGCTCAGCGGGGACAGTTTTTGTAAGGAAGTGAATGTCTCAAATCTGAAGAGTGTATTATCGTCCAGGATCGACTATTTGTCGAGTGAGGAATCTCATTCGCGAAAAGTATAAGATGTCCAAAACACAAAAAGTGCATTGGAACGCTCGTCTGCGGAGAGATGGTTAGTTGAAAAACCATGGCTGAAGTTGCTCTCGGGGGACCGTCCCTGCATGGAAGAGACGATCCGAGTGCGTGGTGGTTGCTGGGAACATTGATTGCAACAAGTCCAGGCTGTAGGGAGACGCGGTCCCCGTGTGCGACGCCAGTCGAGAGAGCCAAAATTTGGCTAATGTCCCGAAAATCAACTCTCGGGAACCCGGATTTTCAGATAGAACCGGATCTCCGAGGACGGTCTCTCAGGAGAGATCAGTCCCAAAGCGTGATGCTCTGGGAAGGCTTCGGGGACGGTCCAGGTCGGGCGAGGACCAGTCCCTCAGGGCCAATAAATGCAGTGAAGGGTAGTTAATGGGTGAAAAGTTTGGAGCGGGCCTAAAATAATATTTTGTTTATTAGAGGGGTATGGCGCCTCTTCTCTCTCCCTCAGCTCTATCTCTCTCTCTCCTCTCTCATCTCTTTTGCCTCACCTAACTCTTCTTAGAAAAAATCAAGAAAGAGAAGAAGAAGCAAGGAGGAGAGAAGAAGAAGCGAGGAAGAAAACAAGGAAGGAAAAGACGAAGGAGATCAAAGAGGGAGCTTTGGACATCATCTTCTCCCTCTCCTCTATTTGGGAGTAGCACAAGAGTAAGCCAACCTAGCTTTGGAACTTAGGGTTTGTGGGTTTTTGAGCTTTTGGAATTGGGGTCAAATGAACCCTAGCACTATTGTGTGTGGAGTAGAGTAGATGTCACGGACAAAATATTTTCGCTGACTTTTATTCTCGACAGTCGCGCCATTCTCGAAGCGAGCATTCTGACGGAGGTTTTGCTGGGCATTCTGAGAAGTTGTCTCATGGATCTCGAGGCTGTTCGCGCAAGATGCGAGGGCATTGATCCTTGGCGAGGTTTCTAGGTACGCCCTTAATGTGCTTTTAGAGTTTGTAGTAATAAATGTATCGACTCTTTCGAGTCTCGGATGTTATTTTTAGGACCGTTGGAGACCGTCGGCTCTCTCCTATGGCTTGTAGCTTGTGCACTTGGCACTTTTCATTTTTATTGGCGCGGCAAGGGCTATATAGGTTGTTGGGCCTCACCTCTCTCATTAGAAAGAATTCGCTCATTAGTACTGCACTAGCTTCAAATAATAGAGAACTTTCTTCATTCTCTCTTGTTATTAGCTCTTAGGGCTGAGGAGGGTCCCGACTGCATTAAGTTAGAGAGGAGTTCTAGGGCTGAGGCAGGGTCCTGACTTGCGAAGTACGAGAGGAAGGCTTGCCATCTTCGAGCAGAAGGTAGGGCCGCCGCACGGTCTTTTGCGCAGCCAAATTCGTTTAGTCCGTGACAGTTGGTATCGAGACGCCGGGTTGGAGAAGCGAGCCATGTTCGTCATCCGATGCCGGCAGTTGTCGACGCTGGCTAGGGCTGATCCCCAAAGAGGCCCTCCAAGCAGAGCAAGGGCAAGCGACACGCGCGAATCACGGAAGGAATTCCGCGTCGTCCGAGGACGCCTTGCACTGTTGGAGGACATTCTATCGAAGGTGGCAGTGAAAGGTACAACTGAGATGGTCGATTTACCTTTACACCTTTAATGAAGATGTGTCGAAGTATGGAGGAGAGCGTCGCCACTGCCATGGTGACTTTCGAGGCAAGCTCGAGAAGCTCCAACGCAACCATCACCCGTCGTGACAAGAAGCGGTGAAGAACCTTTGATCAAAGGAGCTATTTCACTCGAGTCGACGAGTCGAGCGACTCAAGACGAGAGTACTATCCTTGAGAAGGCGGTTTGGCTCGAAGGGCGTCGAGACGCAGAAGGAGTACACCCGCAGGTCCGGTCCCGAACACACTGCTTCAAGGTTCGCGCGACGAAAGGAGATAGACAACTTACCTTTGGCCACATGGAGCACTATCTTAAGGCGCTGACGGCAGAGGACAGTGAGGACAAGGGTCCAGACCGCTTCCATGTACCTCACAGACGACCGTGATTGCTGTGTGGCGTCGACGTTCCGGCAGGAGGCAGAGGGCCGGATAAGGGCAATGCGAACTGAAGACTGGGGCGAAGACTTTTGCGCGAGCTCAAGGCACAGTTCTATCCTGAGCACATCGAATATCTTGCGCGGAGGCAATTCGACGGCTCAAACATCGGGGCCACAACTCAAGGAGTATGCCCAGGAAGTTACTCGAAACTCATGTTGGCGATCTCCATTGCTGACGAGGATCGGTTGTTCTTGTTTCCTTGGACGGTCTTCGACCATGGCTAACAAGGAGCTCGGGCCGAGATGTCAAGCGAACTTGAACTGGCCGCGGATCGCTTGGCGGAGAGCTTGCCGAGCCGGCGCAAACCGAAGCGTGATCGAGGTGAACCACTGAAGGCTGAGCGGGCAAACGTGGGGGAGGGCACCGCGATCCACGGGGCGCTAAGGGGACACAAAACAAATCATGATTGCCGATCGACGGGCAAACGGCAGCGCATCCGCGCCCGCCGCCTGCAATATCTCTTGCTATGTTTACGGCGAGAACCATTGCGCGGTGTACTGCCCGAAGAGAAGGCAACCACAAAGGTAAAGAGGTTGGTTTGCCTCGGTCCAAGCCCTGGCTGAGGGCGCTGAGGACGACGACGTGACGAGCTGCGAGGTATGGGCGTGCTAAGCCGTCGTCAAACGCAGTTTGCAGTCAGCAAGCGCGACAAGTCCGCAGGAGAGAGCTCATGTTCGTCGAGTGTGCCTCAACGGGAGGACCACGCGGGGATGATTCGACACCGACGCGACGCACAAATTTTGTCGCGGGAGGCGAGAGGCCAACGGTTGGGCCTCACCTCAGAGAAGGAATGCGAGCCGCATCAAGCGCGGTCAACTCTTGAGCCGCGGCCATCGCCTGGGAGTTGCCAAGGACGTTGGAGATTAGCATCGGCCCGTGGAAGGGGTAGGCCAATCGTTACTGTCGGGCCGCTTGACGACTTTGGAGTCATGCTCGGGGATGAGATTTCCTGTTTCGTCGAAGGCGACAGCTTATGCCACCACTGTGTGGGTGCTGAGGCTTCATGGACGACGTCGAGCACCAGGCATAAGTTCCGATTGGTGCCAAGGGCGAGGCGACAAGCGACCAAACTCTGAAGCGCCTACAAACTTACGAGGAGGCAAAGGCTAGATGAAAGGCAGGCACCTCGAGACAGGAGGGACTGAGCAGCAGACGAGACTGTCGAGTCTCAGGCTGGTGCTGAAACGGCCAGCACCAATAAGTGTACAAGTTATTCTGTCAACAGGAGTCCGAAGAGTCAAGCGTTCTGTAGCCTTGGCGGAGTGCGCGTGCTGGGCGAGGACATGCACCTTGGTTTGGCCAGAATTCTTCGCCACAGCAGCTGCTAGTGCCACATGCTCAGAGGGGAAGGCGCTAGGAGCGGGTACAGAGGGCAGATGCGAACGACAGGAGCAAGGCATGAGCCGATCGCGCGGAAAGCACGAACGATCAAAACTCCCGCGCGAAGGCTTATGTCGATCAATGAACGACTCGGCACGCGACGAGGGCGTCTGCGCGTTTCGGTGGGCGGAGAAATGTCACGGACAAAATATTTATCCGCTGACTTTCTCGTGGACAGCTGGCAGCACAATTTTAGCGATAGAGTTAAGAGCATTTGACGAGGTAAAATTTTTTTTTGAATTACTGCTGCGGGGCATTTCATAGAAGCTTTATCTAATGGCATCTCGAGCTGATTCGCAGCGGATGCCGAGGAGTCATGAGTCCCTTGTGGGACTGTTTCTAGGTAAGCCCGTGATAACTTTATTTATATAATGCTCAATTGATTAGTAGTATTTCTTAAGTAAAATAAAAATCTGAAATACGATGATAATACTTTAGATAATAAACTGGTTTTGAGCCTTGTTATGACTTGTTCAAGTCTCGGAGTTCATCTTTATTTAGACCCTTGGGAGACCGTGCGGGCCTCCTTTTGGCTTGTGCCTGGTGCGTAAGCAAAAAAACACACCAAATCATAGTGTCCACTTGGCACTTTTAATTTTTGATGGTATTAATTAAGTGTATAATTGTCTGTACACTATAGACGAAACGAGCAAAGTAGTGAACCATAGATAATTAATAAACAGCGGTTGTTGAATGTCTAAAATCCACCTCTGATATCTTTAGGAAGTGAATGGTAACCTCTCATTTTGTACTCACTACTTCAACAAGTACATAAAAGACTGTCTTCAGTTCTCTCTTTTTATTAATCTAGGATAGGAGCGAGGCAAGGCAATACTTTCTTAAAAGTACCAAGGTGGTTCCTGCCGAATACTTGTAATTCAAGTAGTTTAGAGCGAAGTCTTTGATAGGGCTGAGCACAGGTATCTCGAAAAAGCTTATAGTAAGTGATGAGTAGACGAGATTAGGACACTATGGAGGCTTGCCCCATCTCATAATCTGCAGGATCTGAAAGCAACGTGATAAATGAGTTTGATTTCAATGATCAAAGAGCCGAACTATACGGTCATACATATGTTTTGATATCTTCTCGTAAGCAAATTAAGATGTTCATGTCCTTGGCTCGAGAGACCTATAGAAGAGCCTTAATAGAGGTTCCATAAGTTATGCTCATTTACAGAATCTGGCAATGATGGAACCCTAGGGCTCCAAAATTGAGTTTTGTAGCGTAAAAGTTATGGTAAGTAAGTATTGATGATCTAGTCAAATAGTGCAGGATAACTGGTGAAAACAAACTACGTTTAAACTTGTTGATCAGACTCGAGAAGTTTAGAATACTCTAACAGTGGCGGAGGCGAGAGTCGGAATTTCGATTCGTAGGAGGCGATGAGAAAAGCTACTCGCCAAAATAAGGCCGATTGAGCATTGTTTTGGACAATGAAGCCGGACCTCGTCGTAACGTTCGCGAGAGTTCATTTCTAGGCCTCTATAACCGAGAAAGGTGGTTGCATCCCGAAGCCATCAACTCCTTTCTATATCTTTAGAATTTCATATGCATTAGAATCTCTTGCATATTTGTCTACATTGTCCAGAGAATATGACGAATTTCTATAGTCTAAGTCGCCAAAATTTCCTGTGATGCTTATCGGAAATTTTGGAGGATAAAATATATCCTAGTCGTAGATCGGCCATTTACGCAAGTTTTTCCGCAAGATGACAATACGATTTCCCAAGGTATGTATAAGATATTTGAGTTCCGGTGTGCGGAACAATGATCCGTATAACGTGCTAGAGAAAAAGAGAGTTCACTTGAAGCTGCGTTTCTGACAAATGAAAAGGATAGCTTTTTGATACCACAAAAAAAAGTTGCCTTTCAGTTGGGTCACATTAACAATACTCGTGAACAAGCACATAGGTTAGTTACATTGTCTCTATAAATATATATGTTTAAAGAACAAAACGAGTGGATTTAATGTTTAAAGAACAACGGAGGTGGCAACTCTAATGTTTAAGAACGAGTGGCCATTTAATGTTAGTGTACTTGACACATAGAGGTTCCTTGGTGAACTCAGGGAAGACTGGACTCCCAGCAAATGACCTCGTGAACATCTGTAGATCTCTATTGAAAGTAAGAAGGTATACGAAGGTAGATCTAGGTCGCTTTACCTAAGTCCATGGATATGGGTGAATTGGCTTTTTTGTTTATAATATGTGTGTGATGTTTTTGTTCTTTTTTATAGCACAAAGTGGGAGATTTTTCAGTGTTGATTCGAATAATGCTCCTATTATTAACATTATCAGCTAGATCAGGTTTACATCGTAAACCCCCCGAGTAATTTCACGGACCCTCCAATTTGGTCGGTCGGGCACGCGACAGACCGCGAGACGGACAGAGTTTTCCCTGTACGTCCTTATAGGCGTCTGCAACAAAGTACAATACTAAAGGTTTTTCCAACTCCATAATTAAGCCAAGATGAATTACAAAGTATCCTAGCAGACTCAGAATTGTATCAGTTTGATGACCTGAACTGCACATGTCTATCGATATCTATTACTATAGAACACATGCGTAAATACTGTTATTTTTATCACCGAAATAGACTTTATTAGAAGGAAAAGTGTAAAGATTTTTACTTACATACAACTTTGTATATTTGATTTATATATCCAATAGCCATTCAACTTCCTAAAGCAACGGCTACTTGGTTCACGTCTACAAAGTTCGAATTAAGCTTATCCTTTATTCCTCTCTCTTATGTTATTCTGAAATTGTGATACCCACTACAGCCTTACGTCGACGGTGGTATATTGTTAGTGACTTTGATCTAACCGTAGGTTCAATCGATTGCTGAAAAAGGTGAGAAAAACTTAATAAAATATTTAATTCAATCTTACACTTCGAGTTTTATTCTTACTTCTCGTAGTACTGCTCAAATCACAAGCTACCTAGTCTCTAGAGAGCCGCTTAGAAAAAATCTTATTTAGCTTACGCTCACCGCATAATACCTACGGAAAGCCATCATGACCTTGAATCGTCAGAACATGGCTACTTTGATTTCTCGGTCGCGCTGACGTTAAAGTTAGATCGCTAGGATCGACAAATATATCCTTTGGTTAATAACCTCAATACAATCATGATCATTGGTGGTGTAGTATTCCAGATCTCAATGCGTTCCTCGCAGTTGGAAGTTTCTCAATTACGGTAACGGGATACTTAGTTTTGGCAAACAATAAATGGCATAAAAGTATAATTTATATTATATAAAATAATATAATAACTTGCCAACTAATAACTAAAATGGGTATAAGTATAAGTGTTTCAATCGGAAAACTAATAGGTCTATAAGTGTGTGGCAATATCTTCTTTTT
>NW_017891552.1:0-16193 GCF_001540865.1 Ananas comosus | reverse complement strand
TTCATTTTAAGTGGTTCATTTTCATAAATGTCATCACTATGGCTTAAATATTCCACACCACATGCAGAAAATGGAAGATGTAGAAATGAATCTCATGAACATACTAGCAATGACCAGTCCATTTTACATATGACCAGTCCTACAGTCTTACATTTTTACCCCCCCCCCCAACAAAAAAAGACTAAGTAACATCGTAATTACCTCTCAAAAAGGCCAAGTTTAAGAATGACGTCTGCCAAATTAGAGTTCGCTTTTCCCACCAACTGAAAAAGTTTTTTCCTCTTCATGGTGAAGGTACCAGTTTTCTCCATACCGCGATTTATATCTGTGAATTCTGCTACCATCCCATCAACCTAACAGCAAAAAAGACAGTTAAAATCAGATGATTAAGATATCACATAATTAAAATGATAGGAATGACAAAGAACATACTTGTCGAATATAATAATCAAGGGCAATACTCTGACCAAGAACACTTCCGATTGTGCGGATTCCATCTATGCTCAAATTCTTGAGCACAATGTAGTCCAGCCCACCTTGCATCCATGTCTCTAAATTTGGTTTCTCCACAACCGCATAATCTACAGTTGGATGATTCAGCAGTTAAATGCTACAAAATGATAACCGATTATCTCACTGTAAAGTGCAATATCCCCTCTCAGTTATACGACTAGAGTTACTGGACCATAAGAACTAAACAAGAAATACACAAAATAACAGGATGAAGATACCACTTCAACTTTTGTCGGAATTATTAATTTCTCCAGAAGTTCCATCATCATATGTTCATATTGCACGGATGCATTCTTCTTTTCTTAGATAACAATTGCACAAACAACAGTTTGTTCGTCTCATTCTGTTTATAAGTGAAGCAACAATGATGTGTGACAAGCACAAGATTATTTTGGAATCCATATGAAAGTGCAGATTCTTATATCCCCAAACATAATTTTGCATTTTCAGACGACAATCTACAATTGAAAAATCAAAGGCACGTAAAACAAAAGAAAAGAAAAGGTACATAGTACTTCAATAATGAGGATAGCAAAGTCAGGGAAAGCAAATATTTGTTTTTAGCAAATGCTTACCATCCTTTCTCATCTCCGGTAGTAAACCTGATGCATGTTTCTCTACAATTTTCAGATAACCATCTGCTTCATGATCAGAAACATTAAATAAGACAATTGAGCCGTACTGAAAAACTACCATATAGTGGCAGCTGCTCTCATTCACGAATCCAGACTCAAGGTCCTGCAAATCAAAGACACGTGAAGAGAGACTATAAGTTCATCCAGACTTGGAAAGAGAAATTTTTATTAGCGTGTTTGCATTTTCCAAAACATAACTCAAAGGTTTCTTTAATTTTGCAGATGCATAACATGATGACATGAAAGTGGCAGTCGTTAACAGCCAAAAGAATATATGCAGAGGAACAGCATAATGACAAGAAAGTGGCAATGGAAAAGAACCAAAAGTTAATGCTTTTATGAAAGGCAGATAATCCAATCCACCAGAATAGCATATGATAACAATGAAGTACAGAAAATCTAAAAGGGATCTTACTTGTCAGAAATCATAAACAAGTGTATCTCAGTAAACAGAAATATGGACAGAAACAGAGATTTTTGAAAAACGTCTTCCAAAATCCTAATAGCAGAGGAAGATATTAGGTAGATAATACTTAATTCAGTTGGTTAGTTCTCATTTGCTGCTGGTCTCGAGAGGTCACGAAATATGTTACATAGTCTTATGCACAGAAACTGAGTTTTTGAAAACCGTATTCCTGAATCCTAATAGCAGAGGAAGATATTAGGCAGAAAAGAACTAATTCAGCTGATTAGATCTCATTTTGTAGCCGTCTATTTTCAGAGGTCACAAAAAAATGTCACATAATCCTTGGTAAATGCTGCAATCAAGGATGGTAAATTCATGTCTATATTTTTCATGCTAAAAGGTCCAACCTAAAAACAGCAAAGACATAGAAAGATTCTGATCAACACTCATATATTCATGCAGGCATGTAAACATTGACTTGTGTTAGCTCATATAGCTTGAGCATCCACAATCCCTGACAGCAATATGATTAAAAAAGGCAAACACAGACCTCATGTAGGTAAAGAAAGATTTGCTCTCTTTCTCCCTTAAGAAGCAGTAGAAGGGTGGGAAGTCAAAACTGAGAGAATTTAAGCTGTCTAAAGAGAAATTAGTAGCTCTAGATGTGTAACTATCTTGTCCGACAGGCATATTCGTATACAGTTATACTACACTACTGATACAGCATGACATATAACAACAAACGCATTCCCAATCAACCTTTGCAACAAAAAGCTGCTTTACAGATAACTTCACAAGCTTCACTATATAACTGCAACATTCTCGTCACAACAAAAGATATGAGGTCCAATGAGCTCTATGTTAGAATGTAATTGCAACATGAACAGCATAACAAATTAAATGAGAACACATCGATAAGCAATTCAACTAACCTGGCGATCCCCTTTCACATCATAATATCTCAAAACTACATAGTTCGTGGCACGAGAATTCGGCGGAATCACATTGAAAGCATTCTGCGATTGCAAGCTCCTCAAATCAATACTGCACCCACATCAATCACAAAGCCAATTAACGCACGAATTAAACCTAAGTAAGATGTCGATGATGAGAAACATGATTGGGAAGAGATTGAAACACCTGGTGCAGAGGAAGTAGGCCTTAACGGGTATGAATCGGCTCTGCTTCTCCTGTTGAACCTCGATGAGATGATCCTGGTAGCTCTCGTCGCCGGAGCACGACTCCGATAGGTGGTGCTCCTCCCTCCACTCGATCTCCTGGTTCGAAAAGACCGAAGAGAAGGGTTTGAGAGGAAGGTTCCGAGGAGGTGGCGAGAAGCGCGGGAGGGGGCGGCGGAAGAGGAGGGAGGAGAGAGAAGAGGCGGAAGAGGAGGAGGAGGAGGAGAGGTGGGGAAGAGGAGGAGGAGGAGGAGGAGGAGAAGGGGACGAGGCTAGGGTTTGGAAGGAACGGCGGAGGAGGGTTTTGTGGAGAGAAGGGGAGAAGCGAGGGGAGGAGGACGAAGAAGAAGAGGAAGAGGAGAGAACGGCTTTGAGATGCTTCTCGAAGGAGCGAGCTCTCCAAATTTCCATGGGGATTTCGAGGGGAGGAGGGGGTTTTACATTGGAGAGAAACGGAGGAGTGGACAGTAGGAGGCGAGGGAAGAAGACGAAGAGAGGAGGGGGTAAGAGAGAGTCGTAGAATCTATTACGTGCACTTAGTTCACCACGTCATCCGTGAACCGTCCAAAGCTATACACTGGCGGACATCGTTGGATGGTCCGTAGACCACAGACGCCGTGTTGCGCCCGGTCCGGGAGCCCGAGGCTTGCGGACCAAGGCGTCGGGATAAGAGTCGGAACTTTTGGGAAGAAACGAGAGAGTCGGGTCCGATTGAATGCCGGCAGTATGTCCGATGTTGATGGCGATCCGCCGAACCGGCGCAGCGGATCCTCCGCCTCCCCCGCTCGGCCGAAATCCGCCCCATAACTCCGCAGCATCACCCTCCTTCCCGGTCAGTAACGATTCCTTCTTCTTTTCTTTTTTTTTTTTTTTCTTTTTCATTTTTTTTTACTGTATAAATTTTAAGTGTTTTTGCTCAATTATTTCGTGCTGATTCTAACTCCCTGATCACTGCTAATAAAAGTGCTAATTTTGACACCGAGAGAAACCAACTCATTTGGCGCCCAACCACGCCCACTCTCCACCACAAATTTTAATGTTTGAGACCACACACGCATGGCCTAACGGCTAGTTAGGCAAACCAAGTATTTGTGTTCCGCACTCTTCATTGTTAGGCCACCCCATTATCAGCCTCCCCTTTCCCGCCCCCGCCCAACCTCTTGCTCTCTCTTTGCCCAACACTCCTCGTGCCGTTCGGGCGCCACCCGATCGCTTCCTCCGTAATCCACACCCCCCTGTGTTGGCCTAACTTTAGGTACATACATTGATTCGGAGAGGGGATGGGGTTGTTATATTAATGGCCGTCGAGAGAGAGCCGGCCGTTCGGATGCCTTCGTACCTTCACTTCCCTTTGTTTCTCGCGCTCTCCTTCTTCAGATGCTTCCCGTGCCAGCTGGGGAGTTCAAGCTCTGCGGTGATCGTAGGGGACATGGCCGCAGAGGGATCAGGAAAGAAGCTGAGGAAGCCGTACACTATTACCAAGTCGAGGGACCGGTGGACGGCCGAGGAACACGAGAGGTTCCTTGATGCCCTCCTCCTGTAATTTTCTTCCTTGGTTGGTTGTAGGCGTATGTATATACCACTTATGTTCTATTTATCGTGCGATCATTAGGATGCATACATGCTTGGAAAGAGAAAATTGGTATAGGTAAACATGTGGCATTCTCCTCGCAAAACCAAAGGCTAATAATAGAAGGGTCACGACATTTAGGAGGTCCTTACTGGGTTTTGGAGTGTTAACCGGCATGAAGTGTTCTAGCTAGTTTGAGATATACTAATAGGAAAGGTAACAGAACAGAAAAAGGGTTGCAATTTAATTCACTAAACGGTCGATTTAGGGAATTGAATTTAAGACCTCTTGGAAAATTTTCCAATACCATGTCACCCGAATGATCAATTCGATAGGAAATGGCACTGGAAGTCTTAACCGGTCGGTATGATGGAGATGGACGGCCGAGTGATGTTGCCTCCGCTTGCGGGCTGGAGATCCTCCAGCATAGGGTGGTGTTGATTAAAGCAACACACATTATTACTTCAAAGCGCTAGCCTTCTGTATAATAAGACCGGCAGAGTCCTCTCGATGGGTGAAAACTGTGGAAGTAAATTGCAGGGTTGTCTCTGCAACCATTCTGATTGCACTTTGAGAGCTAATTATTACCAGGTTTATTGTAATATTGCAATAAACCTACTTATGTTTGCAAAGATATACTTCTTGTTTCTCTTGAAACAAATCATCGGAATGTACCAGTAGCCTCATAACTTTGAGTTTCCTTGTCTAGAACTTCATTGTGATGTGATTACTTCTTTTCCTCCGTAAGTAGTTTCCAATTCAGTAACTTTTATGCAAAATTAACATGTGTCATAACTGTGCAAGATATATTGTGGAAAGGATTGATCCTTATTTTTGTAGTTTATGCATTTTCTATGAAGATTCAATCATTTGGGTATTGTAGGTTTGGTCGTGATTGGAAAAAAATCGAAGACTTTGTTGGTACAAAAACAACTATCCAGGTAATCTCTTCTTGATCATTTATTCTCTCTTAGCCATAATTTGAATATGACTCATGACTTGGTTTGGAAAGGTTTTAATGGGTAATATCGGTGCATGCTTAATGCGGTGAAAGTAATTTGGCTACCTTTGCTGGTCCATTTGAATTAAATATGCAGAGATATGAGCATCAAAAAAGGAAGTCATTGTCTTATATTGTGATATCTGAGCTGTGATGAACATCCTTCGGTTGGTTGTGGCGTATATCTAATTAACTACCTTTGTTGCTTCCTACTCTTCAATTTTAGACTAAGAGAAAACAAAAAAAAAAAAATTTCTTTTTTTGGATTATTCTCTGCAGCTTTCCTTAATATATTGAAACATGCTGTATTATATTTCTTTGCAGATTAAGGATAATGCATAGTTTCTTCTCTTTTTTTTTCCTCTTTTGTCTTATTTCCAGATCCGTAGTCATGCTCAGAAGTACTTTCTAAAGGTTCAGAAAATTGGGTTAGCAGCACATGTTCCACCACCTCATCCGAAGCGCAAAGTAGCTCATCAACACCCACAAAGCTTACCCTGCACTGGTTTTTCTTCTCTGTTTGCCAACATCTTCTTAACTCTTTTGTTTTGAATTGGAAATTAACACATCCCTACAAAATTATCTGTTTGCACTCACATGCATATGAATCGTTTTCAAAGATTTATTTTAAACCAGTAACTTTTAGCAGATGTTATGCTGCTACGACCATCTATGGCTTGCCCTTCTACATCCGGTAGCATTATTCCTACATGCAATGCCTGGGATGCCTCGTCTAGTTTAATAAACTACACACCCAGCGAGACAAGGCCTTTAACAGACTGCTACAATATTCTTTCCGAAATCGAAGGCAAGTGCATATCTTTACACGTAGTGATTATATTTTGTTTCTAGTAATATATTTTCGTAGCACTAATTACTGTTTTTCGGTATTCAGGTGCCGGTGGATTGATGAGGAAACCATTATCGTATACTCAAAACATTAGTTGGATTGGCAGTTCAAGTCGAGCATGGCTAACCAATGATGGACAAGAGCAACTGAATCCACATTCATTGCATCCTGGTACTTGGCTAAGTTTGCTAGGATTATCTTCTTTTGACTTTTTCCATGACTAAACCAGTAGCTTTCAAATTTTGTTTTTAGCGGAGATCTATGGTAAATGTGTTATTGTTGATATCGTGGAAAAATGAAATACCATGTCATTGACATAGCAAATTAGAAAGGGAAAATATTTAAGTTGCAAGTATCATATTGAGCATACATAACTTTATTTTCATATTTGCATAGGTACACTCTCCATTTCTGCTTTGCATCCAAGTAAATCAAGAGAAGCAAATTGAACAAATTACACATTATAGCATTGCATGAAACAAGAAAGATAGTAATCATCAAAGGGCATATATATGAAAGGTATATACTTTTCATGGTAATAACTTGGCCTGTTGGCCTCATTGAATCTTCGTTGAAAAGATTGTGCTGCATGTACAATAGATTTGAATATGTGGATCTTCCAGAAACAGCTTAAGTTTTGAATTTATCCACTTATAAAGGCCATGGCATCAGACTTTCTTGTTTCTTGCAGGAATACCAGACTTTGCACGAGTGTATGCTTTTATCGGTGATATGTTTGATCCGGAGATTGCGTGCCCGGTGGAAGTTTATGTTGAAAAGCTGAAGGAGATGGATCCTATCACTGCTAAAACTGTAAGCTTTTGTTGTACGCTTTTTGTAACTGTTGCAGTTCAAATGATTACTATTTGAGATTGATTCATGTGAATAACCCTGTATTTCACATTTTATTACTGCTATTATTTCTTTTCCTTTCTTGTGATTGATATTTCCACATCTCCCGCCTTATACATATAAAAATTTTGCAACTTGCTTTATCGCCTCGTTTAGTTCTTCAATGCATCATTTAAGAAGGTTTTATGCAGTATTTGTAGTCTGTTTCTTCCAGGAGATATAACTCCTGTTTTCACAAATGCTGCAGATCTTTCTGTGTAGCTCATTAGTAGAAATTATATACTTTTTAATGATATTTGCACCCGAAGATGTTAACGTTTCTAGATATGTAGAGCTCATGCTTGTGAAATATGCTAAATGCCTCCTCCTCTTTTTTTAACTTTTTTTTTTTTGATACACGGTAAAAGAGTTATGGGTTCTTTATCATTTTATGTTAACCCTCTATTCAGAGTAAATATGTTTGTAATCATGCAGGTTCTAATATTGGTTAGGAATCTAACTATCAATCTATCAAGCCCGGAGTTTGAGTCTCTTGTGAGTATGCCATGCTGCCTTGCTATTATAGTTCTATGTATACATCCCCATCAGTACCTCTTAGAAGAAGTATTAAATAGTTAAGCATATTAATCTGATTTTAGTAATCTTTTTATTATTCTCTGCTCTGACATTCTATGACTATTTGCTGTTTTTATGTGACAGAGAAGGTGGTTGGCGACTTATGATCCCAAAACCAAAAGAATTGGAGTAATAACTGATTGTACTGCTGCTCAACCCTATGTATAACATCTCTTATCCATCATGCGAAGTAAAATTTTCAAACACAACCTTTTTTTTAGGCTTCTTATTCTTTGCTATTATATGGAACAGAGAAGATTGTTATCAGCGAATGATGCGAACCCAAAAGCAGCAAGTTTCATCGGAGAGACATCTGTTCCTTCCATTGCAGATAAAAAATCTACCATATGAACACACACCAATCAGTATTTGCTTGTTGCAACCTTCTCGCAGGTAGCTTCTTTGCACATTTTACAGGTAATGCGTAAATCAATAAAGCACGAAACATTATTTGCACTCTGTCGGCCGCTTGTGTATGATCTGCGAATTTAAATCAGGACCGTTTATTAAGTCTGTATTGATTCCGGTGTTTCAGAAACAAAGAATCACCCGAAAGGTGGCGATGCGCAGCCAATATTTCACTTTATTGTCAGAGTATATGCTTCTCTACATGCTTTATTTCTGCTTAATGAAATCTTACGCTTTATTAGAGACAAATATGTGAGTTAGTAATTTCCCAAGTTTGAATAATTTAGCTATTCATCATTTGAATCTAGCCTCTGGTGAATTTTGCTCTAGAATGTCATCATCATTAGATGGTGAATGCATTGGCCTCTTTCTACTAGCCAAGTGTCTTTTCTGCCTAGCTTCTGCAACAGCTTCAGAAAGGTATGGTCAAATGTTCGACAAACAAAAGTTTAGAAGTTATGAAAAGAAAAGCAAAAAACTTCTCCTCAAAGTTATGAGGATCAAGTCTAGTTGGCTTACAAATAATTCGGCTTTTTATGTTGGAACACTTGAGGCCTGGGCCTTCAATAGCCTGGCCCAACCCCAAATTGCTGTTAAGGTTCTGGGCACGGACCGACCGGTCCGCCCATGATCAAGTTTATTTACAACTGAAAATCCCAGTGATTGGAAATTTTTTCCAGTCTGAGGGGATCTCTACACATGTTTAGCTTTTCAGTTCGTATGCTCAAGCACAGCTTTGTTGAGTTTCACCACAAGATCTCGTCCAAATATTGTGAAAAGTCGTATAATGTTTAACCAAAAGATCGATTTATTAGAAAACAGGTCTCGAAATATATATTTACTTTTCGCTAAAGTGCATTATGGGAATTTAATTTATTGCATAATATGAAAATTTAATTCATTAAATGTTGAAGGTGAGGATTTTGAAACCCACGACCTTACGGAAGAGAGAGATTTAGAATTGATTTTAATACTATGTTAATTTATACGACACAATTGTTGTTCTTTAAAAGTTTTAAGCTATTAGAAAACGGTGGATCGATTTTTTGGATTACATGGTATCAAAATTAATTTTAAATTATTTCGTTTTGTGAGGTTTCAGGTTTGATCTCCATTTTTGACATTTAACGGATTAAACTCTTGCGTAAGTGGAAGTATTAATATATATTTCTGGGTCCGTTTTCTATCAACTCCATTTTTTAGGTGTGCTCGAATTTTAAAGATGTTGAAATCTTATAAGTTTTTAATCTGAATCTCAACACAGCGTTGTTAAGGTTTTTTTTCTGTTTGCCCTCAAAGGAAATGGAATATTCAAAAGTTGCATTAGCACAATCCCTTTTAGTACATTTTTTTTAATTATCTTTTTGTTTTTTGGAGATAGATATTGTACAAACAACTTTATATTCTACTTGCACATAAAACTTTTAAAAATTTAAATGTACGAAGATGGAAGGTTCAAAGCTTCCGCATGAAGGATTAGTTCAGGAATTTTAGTTTTTTTTTTTTTTTTTAAAAAATCTCTCCCAACCTGAAGATAAATAAGATATGAAGCTGTCCCTGAGAGCCTCTTCAATGTAAATTAATGGGCACACTGGTGAAACAATGAAACCAATACATGGAACTAAATTTATTTTATATAGCAACTAATGTAGCATTATAATTAATAACAATAAGTTTGTTTCATCATAACTAGGTCAATGGAAGCAAGGGAACCTAATATAGTAAGTACAAGTAGTCTCTCAAAATAGCATACTTTTTTAACAAGGGTTTTGCTAAATAAATATTTTAAGTGTTTAGGGATTTGAGCATATGTACAGGAACATCACAATTCCTTTGCCGCATTGGGCATGTAACGTGATTCTTATTAATATGTGTACAGCACGAAAATTTAAGCGCAAGGATTGGCTAATTTTGACTTCAATGTACACTAATGGCTAATTTTTCTAAGGGTGGTGAAAAGTTGTAGGATCTTAAAAAATACTTAGGTTACAAGAGTTGGATCCACGCACCATATCATCTTAAGTCTCAGTGCCGAATTTATTATACTTTAAAATAGCTTCTCTATTTGAGATCTAGAAGTAAAGTACTAAGTTTTTATTTTTTTTTAGTTTCTTTCGTAGAATCAAAAGCTTGATCTTCTACAACTCTTATGTAGGATTTTTCTCACCTAAGACTCAAACATATAACCCTTTACTTCCCACCTAGTGACCTAGATGGCTTTTTTTTTAATAATAATGATTTAAATAGTATCATAAATTTTGAACTTTTTTACTTTTATTGAAGATACAAATGAGTTACTGAGACTCCAAAAATAAATGTTATTTTCTGTTTAGAGTACTCTTCTATCTTTTTTCGAGTGATTTTGATAATCTCTCGGGTGCGGTGTTCGGCTCTGGCGGGCCGTGGGTTGTTTGTTGAGAGAGAATTTAGATCAGATCAGCGGGTCGGAAGGAGAGAAAGTAGAAGAGGAGGTATGGCGTAAACAGAAAATAACATTTATTTTTGGAGTCTCAGTAACTCATTTGTATCTTCAATAAAAGTAAAAAAGTTCAAAATTTATGATACTATTTAAATCATTATTATTAAAAAAAAAGCCATCTAGGTCACTAGGTGGGAAGTAAAGGGTTATATGTTTGAGTCTTAGGTGAGAAAAATCCTACATAAGAGTTGTAGAAGATCAAGCTTTTGATTCTACGAAAGAAACTAAAAAAAAATAAAAACTTAGTACTTTACTTCTAGATCTCAAATAGAGAAGCTATTTTAAAGTATAATAAATTCGGCACTGAGACTTAAGATGATATGGTGCGTGGATCCAACTCTTGTAACCTAAGTATTTTTTAAGATCCTACAACTTTTCACCACCCTTAGAAAAATTAGCCATTAGTGTACATTGAAGTCAAAATTAGCCAATCCTTGCGCTTAAATTTTCGTGCTGTACACATATTAATAAGAATCACGTTACATGCCCAATGCGGCAAAGGAATTGTGATGTTCCTGTACATATGCTCAAATCCCTAAACACTTAAAATATTTATTTAGCAAAACCCTTGTTAAAAAAGTATGCTATTTTGAGAGACTACTTGTACTTACTATATTAGGTTCCCTTGCTTCCATTGACCTAGTTATGATGAAACAAACTTATTGTTATTAATTATAATGCTACATTAGTTGCTATATAAAATAAATTTAGTTCCATGTATTGGTTTCATTGTTTCACCAGTGTGCCCATTAATTTACATTGAAGAGGCTCTCAGGGACAGCTTCATATCTTATTTATCTTCAGGTTGGGAGAGATTTTTTAAAAAAAAAAAAAAAAACTAAAATTCCTGAACTAATCCTTCATGCGGAAGCTTTGAACCTTCCATCTTCGTACATTTAAATTTTTAAAAGTTTTATGTGCAAGTAGAATATAAAGTTGTTTGTACAATATCTATCTCCAAAAAACAAAAAGATAATTAAAAAAAATGTACTAAAAGGGATTGTGCTAATGCAACTTTTGAATATTCCATTTCCTTTGAGGGCAAACAGAAAAAAAACCTTAACAACGCTGTGTTGAGATTCAGATTAAAAACTTATAAGATTTCAACATCTTTAAAATTCGAGCACACCTAAAAAATGGAGTTGATAGAAAACGGACCCAGAAATATATATTAATACTTCCACTTACGCAAGAGTTTAATCCGTTAAATGTCAAAAATGGAGATCAAACCTGAAACCTCACAAAACGAAATAATTTAAAATTAATTTTGATACCATGTAATCCAAAAAATCGATCCACCGTTTTCTAATAGCTTAAAACTTTTAAAGAACAACAATTGTGTCGTATAAATTAACATAGTATTAAAATCAATTCTAAATCTCTCTCTTCCGTAAGGTCGTGGGTTTCAAAATCCTCACCTTCAACATTTAATGAATTAAATTTTCATATTATGCAATAAATTAAATTCCCATAATGCACTTTAGCGAAAAGTAAATATATATTTCGAGACCTGTTTTCTAATAAATCGATCTTTTGGTTAAACATTATACGACTTTTCACAATATTTGGACGAGATCTTGTGGTGAAACTCAACAAAGCTGTGCTTGAGCATACGAACTGAAAAGCTAAACATGTGTAGAGATCCCCTCAGACTGGAAAAAATTTCCAATCACTGGGATTTTCAGTTGTAAATAAACTTGATCATGGGCGGACCGGTCGGTCCGTGCCCAGAACCTTAACAGCAATTTGGGGTTGGGCCAGGCTATTGAAGGCCCAGGCCTCAAGTGTTCCAACATAAAAAGCCGAATTATTTGTAAGCCAACTAGACTTGATCCTCATAACTTTGAGGAGAAGTTTTTTGCTTTTCTTTTCATAACTTCTAAACTTTTGTTTGTCGAACATTTGACCATACCTTTCTGAAGCTGTTGCAGAAGCTAGGCAGAAAAGACACTTGGCTAGTAGAAAGAGGCCAATGCATTCACCATCTAATGATGATGACATTCTAGAGCAAAATTCACCAGAGGCTAGATTCAAATGATGAATAGCTAAATTATTCAAACTTGGGAAATTACTAACTCACATATTTGTCTCTAATAAAGCGTAAGATTTCATTAAGCAGAAATAAAGCATGTAGAGAAGCATATACTCTGACAATAAAGTGAAATATTGGCTGCGCATCGCCACCTTTCGGGTGATTCTTTGTTTCTGAAACACCGGAATCAATACAGACTTAATAAACGGTCCTGATTTAAATTCGCAGATCATACACAAGCGGCCGACAGAGTGCAAATAATGTTTCGTGCTTTATTGATTTACGCATTACCTGTAAAATGTGCAAAGAAGCTACCTGCGAGAAGGTTGCAACAAGCAAATACTGATTGGTGTGTGTTCATATGGTAGATTTTTTATCTGCAATGGAAGGAACAGATGTCTCTCCGATGAAACTTGCTGCTTTTGGGTTCGCATCATTCGCTGATAACAATCTTCTCTGTTCCATATAATAGCAAAGAATAAGAAGCCTAAAAAAAAGGTTGTGTTTGAAAATTTTACTTCGCATGATGGATAAGAGATGTTATACATAGGGTTGAGCAGCAGTACAATCAGTTATTACTCCAATTCTTTTGGTTTTGGGATCATAAGTCGCCAACCACCTTCTCTGTCACATAAAAACAGCAAATAGTCATAGAATGTCAGAGCAGAGAATAATAAAAAGATTACTAAAATCAGATTAATATGCTTAACTATTTAATACTTCTTCTAAGAGGTACTGATGGGGATGTATACATAGAACTATAATAGCAAGGCAGCATGGCATACTCACAAGAGACTCAAACTCCGGGCTTGATAGATTGATAGTTAGATTCCTAACCAATATTAGAACCTGCATGATTACAAACATATTTACTCTGAATAGAGGGTTAACATAAAATGATAAAGAACCCATAACTCTTTTACCGTGTATCAAAAAAAAAAAGTTAAAAAAAGAGGAGGAGGCATTTAGCATATTTCACAAGCATGAGCTCTACATATCTAGAAACGTTAACATCTTCGGGTGCAAATATCATTAAAAAGTATATAATTTCTACTAATGAGCTACACAGAAAGATCTGCAGCATTTGTGAAAACAGGAGTTATATCTCCTGGAAGAAACAGACTACAAATACTGCATAAAACCTTCTTAAATGATGCATTGAAGAACTAAACGAGGCGATAAAGCAAGTTGCAAAATTTTTATATGTATAAGGCGGGAGATGTGGAAATATCAATCACAAGAAAGGAAAAGAAATAATAGCAGTAATAAAATGTGAAATACAGGGTTATTCACATGAATCAATCTCAAATAGTAATCATTTGAACTGCAACAGTTACAAAAAGCGTACAACAAAAGCTTACAGTTTTAGCAGTGATAGGATCCATCTCCTTCAGCTTTTCAACATAAACTTCCACCGGGCACGCAATCTCCGGATCAAACATATCACCGATAAAAGCATACACTCGTGCAAAGTCTGGTATTCCTGCAAGAAACAAGAAAGTCTGATGCCATGGCCTTTATAAGTGGATAAATTCAAAACTTAAGCTGTTTCTGGAAGATCCACATATTCAAATCTATTGTACATGCAGCACAATCTTTTCAACGAAGATTCAATGAGGCCAACAGGCCAAGTTATTACCATGAAAAGTATATACCTTTCATATATATGCCCTTTGATGATTACTATCTTTCTTGTTTCATGCAATGCTATAATGTGTAATTTGTTCAATTTGCTTCTCTTGATTTACTTGGATGCAAAGCAGAAATGGAGAGTGTACCTATGCAAATATGAAAATAAAGTTATGTATGCTCAATATGATACTTGCAACTTAAATATTTTCCCTTTCTAATTTGCTATGTCAATGACATGGTATTTCATTTTTCCACGATATCAACAATAACACATTTACCATAGATCTCCGCTAAAAACAAAATTTGAAAGCTACTGGTTTAGTCATGGAAAAAGTCAAAAGAAGATAATCCTAGCAAACTTAGCCAAGTACCAGGATGCAATGAATGTGGATTCAGTTGCTCTTGTCCATCATTGGTTAGCCATGCTCGACTTGAACTGCCAATCCAACTAATGTTTTGAGTATACGATAATGGTTTCCTCATCAATCCACCGGCACCTGAATACCGAAAAACAGTAATTAGTGCTACGAAAATATATTACTAGAAACAAAATATAATCACTACGTGTAAAGATATGCACTTGCCTTCGATTTCGGAAAGAATATTGTAGCAGTCTGTTAAAGGCCTTGTCTCGCTGGGTGTGTAGTTTATTAAACTAGACGAGGCATCCCAGGCATTGCATGTAGGAATAATGCTACCGGATGTAGAAGGGCAAGCCATAGATGGTCGTAGCAGCATAACATCTGCTAAAAGTTACTGGTTTAAAATAAATCTTTGAAAACGATTCATATGCATGTGAGTGCAAACAGATAATTTTGTAGGGATGTGTTAATTTCCAATTCAAAACAAAAGAGTTAAGAAGATGTTGGCAAACAGAGAAGAAAAACCAGTGCAGGGTAAGCTTTGTGGGTGTTGATGAGCTACTTTGCGCTTCGGATGAGGTGGTGGAACATGTGCTGCTAACCCAATTTTCTGAACCTTTAGAAAGTACTTCTGAGCATGACTACGGATCTGGAAATAAGACAAAAGAGGAAAAAAAAAGAGAAGAAACTATGCATTATCCTTAATCTGCAAAGAAATATAATACAGCATGTTTCAATATATTAAGGAAAGCTGCAGAGAATAATCCAAAAAAAGAAATTTTTTTTTTTTTGTTTTCTCTTAGTCTAAAATTGAAGAGTAGGAAGCAACAAAGGTAGTTAATTAGATATACGCCACAACCAACCGAAGGATGTTCATCACAGCTCAGATATCACAATATAAGACAATGACTTCCTTTTTTGATGCTCATATCTCTGCATATTTAATTCAAATGGACCAGCAAAGGTAGCCAAATTACTTTCACCGCATTAAGCATGCACCGATATTACCCATTAAAACCTTTCCAAACCAAGTCATGAGTCATATTCAAATTATGGCTAAGAGAGAATAAATGATCAAGAAGAGATTACCTGGATAGTTGTTTTTGTACCAACAAAGTCTTCGATTTTTTTCCAATCACGACCAAACCTACAATACCCAAATGATTGAATCTTCATAGAAAATGCATAAACTACAAAAATAAGGATCAATCCTTTCCACAATATATCTTGCACAGTTATGACACATGTTAATTTTGCATAAAAGTTACTGAATTGGAAACTACTTACGGAGGAAAAGAAGTAATCACATCACAATGAAGTTCTAGACAAGGAAACTCAAAGTTATGAGGCTACTGGTACATTCCGATGATTTGTTTCAAGAGAAACAAGAAGTATATCTTTGCAAACATAAGTAGGTTTATTGCAATATTACAATAAACCTGGTAATAATTAGCTCTCAAAGTGCAATCAGAATGGTTGCAGAGACAACCCTGCAATTTACTTCCACAGTTTTCACCCATCGAGAGGACTCTGCCGGTCTTATTATACAGAAGGCTAGCGCTTTGAAGTAATAATGTGTGTTGCTTTAATCAACACCACCCTATGCTGGAGGATCTCCAGCCCGCAAGCGGAGGCAACATCACTCGGCCGTCCATCTCCAT
>NW_017891551.1:0-16203 GCF_001540865.1 Ananas comosus | reverse complement strand
CCCCAGAGGTACTAGCTAATTACTCGCCGCTCTAAGTTTCAACCACATCTTGTTGTAAAGGATAAAGATACCGGCTAACTGAGATCCTATCTCCAAAAGGTGCGTGTATTGAAAACGGGCGAGGATATTGTACGTGGTCAGATGAGGAGCACTCAGGTTTCGAACCGTTGGGCGTCGCCTAAAGATGAAGGATCTTCAGAGACTATAAGCTACATGATGCAGCATCAAGTCACCCTACAGTGTGCATCCAGGTGGCACCAAAATGTACAAGGATCTTAGAGTACATTATTGGTGGCCTGGGATGAAGAAAGATGTGGGACAGTTTGTGGCGCAGTGTTTGACCTGTCAGCAAGTGAAAGCTGAGCGCAGATTTCCCGCGGGAAAGTTACAGAGCTTACCTATCCCAGTTTGGAAGTGGGAGAACATTGCGATGGACTTTATTGTTGGCTTACCGAGGTCACAGGCTGGACATGATACTATCTGGGTGATTGTCGATCGATTGACGAAATCGGCGCATTTCTTGCCGATTCATGTGACTTGGTCAGGGGACAAGTTAGCACAGATCTACCTCGACGAGGTTGTGAGATTACACGGAGTCCCGACGTCGATTGTATCTGATCGAGATCCGCGGTTTACGTCTCACTTTTGGAGGAGCCTACAGGATGCTCTTGGCACACGTCTTGACTTTAGTACAGCCTTTCATCCTCAGACCGATGGACAGTCTGAGAGGACGATCCAGATTTTGGAGGACATGTTACGGGCGTGTGTGCTTGACTTCAGAGGGAGTTGGCATGACTCCTTGGCGATGGCTGAGTTTGCATATAATAACAGTTTTCAAGAAAGCATCGCAATGGCACCATTTGAAGCATTGTACGGGAGAAAGTGCCGATCCCCTATCCATTGGAGTGAGGTAGGAGAGAGGACTGTGCTTGGTCCTGAGGTACTCCAGGAGGCGGAGGAAAAGGTACGCCTAATCCGCCAGAGATTGTTGACGGCCCAGTCACGGCAGCAGAGTTATGCAAATAAGCGCCGAAAGGACTTGGAATTTGCAGTGGGTGATCGAGTGTTATTGAAGGTGTCACCAATGCGGGGAATGAAAAGATTTGGAGTTCGAGGAAAGCTTAGTCCTCGATATCATTGGACTTACGATTCTAGAGCGGGTTGGAGCAGTAGCTTACAGATTGGCTCTACGCCAAAACTTGAAGGAGTTCACAATGTATTTCATGTTTCAAATCTCCGCAAGTATGTGCATCACCAGGACATGTTATGGAATACGAGCCTGTGGATCTACAGGAGGATATGACTTATGAAAATATCCAGTAAGTATTCTTGATCGTGATGTGCGAGAATTGCGAAATCGCACTATTCCCTATGTGAAAGTGCAATGGAGTATCACTCGGACGAGAGGCCACTTGGAATTGGAAGATGCCATGCGTGAAGCCTATCCCATCTATTCATCCAGAAAACTTGGTATGAATTTAAGTTTCGAGGACGACTATTTAAGGAGGGGAGATTGTAATGTATTGAAAATCTCTCTCGAGCTAATTGTGACTAAAGTGATCACAATAATGCAAAAATGGAAATTAAGCAATCTTAAGCCTAATTAGAAGCTTGAGATTAGTCCTTGGCACATTTTGGAAATGTGAGAATGGATAAGAATGGATTCGAAGTAGCAAAAGACCTTCAATTGCCATGATTACTTGATGCTGAAATTCCTAGTTAATGTTGATCAAAATGATCAACATGATGCCAAAGTGGAAATTAATTGCTTCCAAATTAATTTGACAACTTGTAGAGGTATATTAGTGTAATTTGGAAGTGCTTGAGTGGGCTTGAAGTGAGTTGGATGGGCAAAACAAGCTTCAAAGTGCTGCTGCAGCTAGTTGTTTAGTGCAGGGACTGAATTGCGAGACTGCAGGGACTGAAATGTAAATCTGCAGGTTGCAATGCACTTTTGCAATTTTCAGGGGCTAAGCTGCATTTTCTGGACTTATCCCTTCACCCTTAGTGGAATACACCTGTCCCAAGGCAGAGATTCCATTTCTCTTCTCTCCTTATCATCTATTTTCTTCTCTTTCTCTCTCTCTAGGCTAGTGAAAGCTGATGGACTTGAGTTTTTCCTTGTGTTGAGCTGAGAGCAGGGGACTAATTGGAGAGATCTCTATATTAAGGTAAGATCCCTGATTTAAGTAAGTAATTTTAGTTACTTTAAACAGAGAGTAAGCAGTATAAGTGTTATTCTATGTGTAGGAGCTGTGAGAGAGGGAATTAGTGAAGAAGCAAGTGCAAATCTGAAATCTGAGCTGAATTCCTGTTGTTGGAGCAGCAAACTTGTGCTGTTGGTGATGTTGGTGCTGAGATCAATTAGATAAGGTCTCTAGTTAAGGTAAGTTTGATTAATAATTGCTTCTAGTCAAGTTAGTTGCCTAGAAATGGTTTAAGTAGGTGTTTCTTGGCTGATGGAGTTGAATTCTTGTGTTTTGCGTTGAGAGCAGGAAATTGGTTTAATTCCAGCTGAGGAGAAGAAATTGGGAGCTGCGAAATCTTGAGAAAGCTTTGGATTTAGGAATTGGGTATTGATGCTGTGAGGTTGTTCGAGCAAGAAAAGCAACTGAAGGAAGATATCCCTGCTGTTGGAGCTATCAAGCAAGAAGCTTGGGTCTTTTGAGCTGAGAACAATCTGGTGGAAGCTTACATTAAAGTAAGTGGGGTTTATATTTGATTAGAATTAAGCTACCTACTTTAAAGAGAGTTGTAAGCAACTCTGTTGCTGATGATAAAGCAGGGAGTGACAGAATTTGGGGCTTGGCTTATTGAGGCTGTCGAATGGAAGGAATTGGGGTTAATGGTGTTGTCGACATGAAGGGCTGGATTATTTGATGCAGTGAACAAGTAATTCAGCATCAAGTTGAGAGTTGAAGCTAAGATCTCCCTGGCAGTATACCTAATTAAGGTAAAATTGTGCTAATGGTAATTATAGACAAGTTAATTGCATGAAAATAGGATCTAATTGGGCCTATTGGAGATGCTGATTCAGGAAATCAGCTGAAAGAAGCTCTAAAGAGCTGAGAACAACTTAGAGAAGTTCTAATTTGTGTAAGCATAATACCTGTATTTAGAGTGGGTGATGTGAAGTGTTATAAAGGTAACTTCTAGGTAAATTGTAAAGTACGAATGCAGAAAATTCAGCATGAACTGAATTTCAGCACTTGTTATTAAAATGAGACGAAGCTCAGCATGACCTTAATTATGAGAGCTGAAATAAAACTTAGTTGAGTTTTAATCTTAAATAAGATTAATGTTAACTCCTAGATCAGCAGTAATACTCCAAGGAAAGCACTAATGATAGAACTAATTGTTCTTTGCTTATAGTGGCTACACTAACAGAAGCAAAGTGCTGAAATTTCAGCTAGCGCAGGATTTCAGCATTGGAAAGCATTACTGTTGGAGCTGAGATCAGATGAGTTGAGCAGCAAATGAACATAAATATAAAGAGATTATGATTGGGATTAAGTTTAAATTGTTAGAATGCTGAAGTGATTGCAAATGGAGCAGATTTCAGCATGAATTCAACTAGAAGCAAGAATTCAGCTTAATGCTGAAATTAACCTTAAGTTGACACTTTAAGTGGCATCGAAATGCTAACTTGTAAAATATGAAGAATGACTCTAGTTTAGTCTCGTTTGTTACTTTATAAATAAAGGTTAAACTTGCCCAAAAGTCTAAATTGACTTTCCGACAGGTCGGTGACGCACTAACTACGATAGAAGCCATTTTGGCTCTATTTGCTTCTAGTCGTGAGATACCCTCGTGGATTCACTTCGAGATGTGAGATTTGATTTGCGACACCACTACAGGTGGGTGGTGCTATCCGAAGTCTTTGAATCACCTTTTATGTCTATGATTATTCATTGAGCATAATTGTAATGTAGTCATGCATTATAGGGTATTGGCATTGTGCAAATGAAAGTATGAATTTCTGTCAACAGTGAGAATTTGTGAACTTTAGAATATGGACATAGAACCCTATGAATGCTTGGACTATAACAATAGTGAACTTGGTGACATTCAACTAGAGATTGGTTAGCATCGAGAAATGGAATTGTGAAACTAGTATAAAGAACTAGTTAGAGTAAAGTGTGACAATGTTTGTCAGTTGAATCCTCTAAAGGGGGATCAGATCATACTCACATTCATTTGGTTCAAGGTAGGTCGCTCCTCCTTGAACGATGAGCTCCAGAGTAGTCATCTTTACTGGACCAGGAGGTTGCGTCTCCCCCAGTTGACAGTCCCGTCGGGTGCAGGTTGCGTCTCCCCGATGTCTGGGATAGTGTCAGTGAGTTATTGTTAACCAAGGGTTAACCAGTGAATTGGGTAAATTCAATAAAAGCATGCATGCATATTTACAGTTTTCCTATATTGCTTTCTTTCAGCTTGTACAGGCATTGTAGTAGTTACATGTACAGTTGGTTACTATCTGTGTTACTTTTCTTGCCTACATATGCCTGAATAGACCTAGTGGGTGAGTCGGCGAGGTCGGTGGCCGAACCCACTGGGAACTTTCTTGTAGTTCTCACACCACTAACCATACAGGTTCCAGTGCGAGCGTTGTGGCCATGGATCGCGGCAAGGGCCCCGCAGCTTAGCTAGCTGACACCAGAGTTCTAGTAGTTTACCATTTTGGCTTCATGTATCATCTAGTTTGATGTACAGAGACATGTAAATGCATGTATTATAGAATATGTAAATAACTAAATGCTTTCATACTCAGTTATGCAAAGTTCAGTTTGAAAGTTTTAAATTACAGTGATTTTCATGTTTAGCTAGCTTTACTATCACTTGTGATTGTTGCTTGCCTTCGTGCAAGCCATGTATACTGAAATGTGATCTTGGGAATTGTTTATTTCTTTATACATGTACTCGTTGTGGTTTAGCCTTGGACGAACAGGGGAGGTGCTGTTCGTTCGGCGTCTGTGTACGGGCCCGGATCGACCAAATTGGCGATAGCGGGACGTGACAGATAAAGTGGTATCAGAGCAAGTGACAGTAAAAAATCTAGAGTGACCTAGGGGACTTAGGAATGGAAACCTAGGAACTAGGAACGCGAGTGGCGTGAATCTAATGATAGCGAAAGCTGAATGAATTGGGTTAGTTGTTAGTAAGTCTCTAATGTGAATTAGGGGCTGATCCAAGTGTTGTTTATACACAACTAAAAGAGTTATGTTGGGTGGCCAACAACATAAAGCTAAGAGTTGAGTATAAATACACTTGATTGCTTTCGCCTGATTGGTTTTGTTTACTAATGTGAATAGTTCGTTTCAGGAGAAATGCCGCCACGGCGTGCGACGAGATCCGCTCCGGCATCACCTCCTGGGGTGCCAGATCAGGAGGGATCTAGCGAGGTTCAGGAGCTGCGCGCTCAGGTGAGCGCGTTGGTTGGATCTATGCAGAGGCAGGAGGAGAACATTAAGAGATTACAGGACCTAGTGTCGCAACAGGCGACAACTGCAGCATCTGGGAGTCAGGATGCGCCTATACCTGATCCGCCAGTGATAGTGCCCCCTCCTCCAGTGATGGTTCCCCCAGTGGTCTCAGGGCCTTCTAGTTCTGATTCGGCCGCGTTGAGGGCCGAGCACGAGCGATCCTTATCAGTGTTGACGGCGTTCTTGCGGTTTAATCCGCCAATGTTTGATGGAAAGGAGGCCGATCCTTGGGTGTTGGAGACCTGGTTCACAGCGATGGAAGCTCTGTTTGAGGATATCTATACATTGGAAAAGGACAAGGTTCATTTAGCTGCACATTGCTTTGAGAAGGATGCGCAGATTTGGTGGCAAAAAGCGAAGAAAAGCCGAGTTCTAAATCCCTCCTTGCTTTCCTGGGATGAGTTCAGAGAGATCCTGTTTGCAGAGTACTTCCCTGATAGTGACAGAAGGAAAATGAAAGAAGACTTTCGAAAGTTAAGACAGGGAAACCGTTCGGTACGGGAATACGAGCGGGAGTTTACACATTTAGTAAACTGTGTACCCGGAATGGTGCATACAGATCGAGATAGAGCTGACTACTTTGAGCGGGGATTACGGCCTGAAATATTCAGGATCATTAGTGCTCTAAGTTAAAGTCATTTGAGGAAGTCCTGGATCGAGCTCTTTGGGTGGAGCGCAGCAATGCGATTGCGCGTGAGGAACGCGAGTCGTTTGATCGAGAGCGAGAAAGAGAAAAGGGAAAGAAAAGGACTACTAGTGCCGGGGGACAGTCGAGCTCCAAACGGCCCCCTCGGTATCCACGGCCACAGCAGAGGTATCAGGGACCCCAGAGGTGTGTCATTTGTGGCGGGAACCATCGAGTGACGACTTGTCCACAGCGGGATGGTAAATGTTTTAAGTGTGGACAGCCGGGACATATGGTTCGTGATTGCCCGAGGGGAGCATCATCCGCGCAGTCTACAGCTTCCGCTCAGTCTTCTGCGAGGCAGCGTGCGGGTCCCCCACCCGCTATGTCAGCTGGACGTTCTTTTGCGTCGCGTCAGTATGAGCCACCCCGACCTGCACCGAGTACCAGGACTGAGGCGTCTCGACCTGCACAGAGTGGACGAGTATTTGCAGCTCAGGCTGAGGATCCTGCCGTGGTCGACGATGTCGTGGCAGGTATTACTTTACTTTATGGCATTAGATCTCGCACATTGTTTGATACCGGTGCATCTCATTCCTTTATTAGTAGTTCATTTGCTAGAACACATGATTTTGAGATTTCGGATAGACCAGATGCCTGGTGGGTCTATGCTCCTGAGCACACGTTTAGTGTTCACGAGGAATGTGCGGCGTGTCCAGTACAGATTGGAGATTGGATTATGCCAGCTGATTTGTTAGTGTTGAAGCTAATGAAAGGTTTTGATATAATCCTTGGGATGGATTGGCTTACAAAGTACTATGCCACAATTGATTGCGAAAGTAAAATTATTACTTTTCGTGAACCTGAGCAGAAGGAGGTTGTATATCGAGGATGCAAGAGTTCGCTCTTTGCACTAACTGTATCGACTACGAGGGCGAGAAAGTTGATTAGTAGAGGATGTGTAGCCTATTTGGCAACAGTGGTGGAGACTCAGAAGGAACTTCCAGCGCTTGGAGATATTCCAGTGGTTCGAGAGTTTCCTGATGTATTTCCTGCGGAGCTGCCGGGATTGCCGCCGGATCGGGAAATTGAGTTCGTTATTGACTTGGTTTCCGGAACGGCGCCAATTTCGAAGGCTCCGTACAGAATGGCACCAGCTGAGTTGAGAGAACTGAAAGCTCAGTTGCAGGATTTGATGGATAAAGGCTTTGTGAAGCCTAGTGTATCACCCTGGGGAGCTCCTGTTTTGTTTGTGAAGAAGAAAGACGGAACGCTTCGACTGTGTGTCGATTACCGTGAACTGAACAAGGTCACGATCAAGAATAAATATCCGTTGCCGCGAATCGATGACTTATTTGATCAGTTGCAAGGTTCACGGGTGTATTCGAAGATTGATCTTCAATCGGGTTACCACCAATTGAAGATCAAACCAGAGGATGTGCATAAGACAGCGTTTCGCACTCGTTATGGGCATTACGAGTTCACAGTGATGCCGTTTGGGCTTACCAACGCCCCGGCAGCGTTCATGGATCTGATGAACAGGGTTTTTAAGCCGTTGTTGGATCAGTGTGTAGTGGTGTTCATAGATGATATTCTAATCTTTTCCCGAAGCAATGAAGAGCACGAGAAACACTTGAGAACAGTGATGCAGATTCTGCGGGAGCATCAGCTGTATGCGAAATTGAAGAAATGTGAATTCTGGCTACGAGAGGTGGCATTTCTAGGGCACGTGATTTCTGAGGGTGGTGTTTCTGTCGACCCAAAGAAAGTGGAGGCAATTAAAGATTGGCCTCGCCCTACGACAGTTGTGGAGATCCGCAGTTTCCTTGGATTAGCAGGGTACTATAGGCGGTTCGTGGAGGGATTCGCGAAGATTACTACTCCACTAACGCGCCTGACACATAAAGGAGTTAAGTATGTTTGGAGTGAAGAATGTGATCGAAGCTTTCGGGACTTAAAAGAAAGGTTGACTTCGGCGCCTATTCTTGCATTGCCGGTTTCAGGGGAGAGTTATGTGGTTTATAGCGACGCTTCCTACAGTGGGCTTGGGTGTGTGCTTATGCAGGGTGGTCGAGTGATTGCTTATGCGTCTCGCCAGCTGAAGAACTATGAAAAGAATTATCCTATTCATGATTTGGAACTGGCGGCGGTGATCTTCGCACTGAAGTTGTGGAGACATTATCTTTATGGCGAGCATTGTGAGATTTATACTGACCACAAGAGCCTGAAGTATTTATTCACCCAGAAAGAGCTGAATATGCGACAACGCCGGTGGTTAGAATTGTTGAAAGATTATGACGTTAATATTCTATACCACCCAGGAAAGGCGAATGTGGTCGCGGATGCATTGAGTAGGAAGTCAGTGGAGAACCTGGCTATGATGATCACGCATCAACCGTCGTTGCAGAATGAAATGCGGCAGTTTGATCTTGAGGTAGTAGCTCCAGATGTACCGGCTATTCTTGCCGCCCTAGTTGTTCAACCGACTTTGTTGGAACAGATTAAAGATCGGCAGTCTTTAGATCCGTATCTCCAAAAAGTACGGTGTGAAGCTGAGAACGGGCGAGGGGATGATTTTACAGTGGGATCTGACGGTGCACTTCGGTTTCGTAACCGGTTGTGCGTACCTAAAGACGAGGAGGTTCAGAGGGCTATGCTACAGGAAGCTCATCAGTCACCTTATAGTGTACATCCAGGTGGCACTAAGATGTACAAAGATCTTAAAGTGCATTATTGGTGGCCTGGAATGAAGAAGGATGTTGGGCAGTTTGTAGCGCAGTGTTTGACTTGTCAGCAAGTTAAAGCTGAGCGCAGATTTCCCGCAGGAAAGTTACAGAGCTTGCCTATTCCAGTTTGGAAGTGGGAGAACATTGCGATGGACTTCGTTGTTGGATTACCTCGATCACAGGCTGGACATGATACCATTTGGGTGATTGTTGATCGATTGACGAAATCGGCGCATTTCTTGCCGATTCATGTTACTTGGTCAGGGGACAAGTTGGCACAGGTGTACCTCGACGAGATTGTGAGATTACACGGAGTCCCGACGTCGATTGTATCTGATCGAGACCCGCGGTTTACATCCCACTTCTGGAGGAGTTTACAGGATGCTCTTGGCACACGTCTTGATTTTAGTACAGCTTTTCATCCTCAGACCGATGGACAGTCTGAGAGAACGATTCAGATTTTGGAGGACATGCTACGTGCGTGTGTACTTGACTTCAGAGGGAGTTGGCATGATTCCTTAGCAATGGCTGAGTTTGCATATAATAATAGTTATCAGGAAAGCATCGCAATGGCACCGTTTGAAGCTCTCTACGGGAGAAAGTGTCGATCCCCTATCCATTGGAGTGAAGTAGGAGAAAGAATGGTTCTTGGTCCTGATGTACTCCAAGAGGCGGAGGAAAAGGTACGCCTAGTCCGCCAGAGATTGTTGACGGCCCAGTCACGGCAACAAAGTTATGCCAATAAGCGCCGAAAGAACTTGGAGTTTGCGGTTGGCGATAAGGTGTTCTTGAAAGTATCGCCAATGCGCGGGATAAAGAGATTTGGTGTTCGAGGGAAGCTTAGTCCTCGATACATTGGACCTTACGAGATTCTAGAGCGAGTGGGAGCAGTAGCTTATCGATTGGCTTTACCGCCGAAGTTTGAAGGAATACACAATGTATTTCATGTTTCGAATCTCCGAAAATATGTGCATCATTCAGGGCATGTTCTAGAGTTCGAACCAGTGGATTTGCAGGAGAATATGACTTATGAAGAATACCCAATATGTATTTTGGATCGCGAAGTGAAGGAATTGCGAAATCGCACTATTCCCTATGTGAAAGTGCAATGGAGCAATCATTCAGGACGAGAGGCAACGTGGGAATTGGAGGAGGCTATGCGTGCATCCTATCCCCATCTATTCAACCAGGAAACTTGAGGTATGTATTTAAGTTTCGAGGACGAAACTATTAAAGGAGGGGAGATTGTAATAGGCTGAAAATTCAGCTTAGGCCAATTGTGATAAAATTGGTCACAATAATGCTAAAATGGAAGTTAAAGGCTTCTAAACTTGACTAGTAGCTTGGGAACATCAAGTGAAAGGTGTTGGAGATGTGGGAATAGATAAGAATGGAATTGGAGTGGCTAAAGACACCCAATTGCCATTGCTACTTGAAAGCTGAAATTTTAGTCGATTGGGTCAAAAAATGATCAAATTGATGCCAAATTGGGAATTAATTGCTCCCAAATTAATTTGATAGCTTGGGAAGCTTCCTTGGATGATTTTGGATGTGTTCGAATGAAATCGAAGTGAATTAAATATGAGAAACAAGGGATTAGATCATCTGCTGCTGCTGCTGCCAGCAGGGACTGAATTGCGAGACTGCAGGGACTGAAATGTAAATCTGCAGGTTGCAATGCATTTTTGCAAATTCCAGGGGCTAAGCTGCATTTTCCAGCCTTATCAGTTCACCCCTGGTGGAATACACCTGTCCAAAGTGCAGAAATTCTATTTCCCTTCTTTTCTTTCATCCATTTTCCTTCTCCTTCTCTCTCTAGACTAAGAAAGAGTCGAGGAGTTTGATGTGGGCAGCTTGGGGATTTGTAGGCTGAGGTTGTGAGACCTGATTCAAGCAGGGAGTTAATTGGAGAAGCTTCAAAAATTAAAGTAAGTTAAATCCTTACCTGATTTATATTGAAGCTAGCTACTTAGAGAAGAGTTAAAGGAAGAACTCTTGCTGTCAGGACTTGAGAGCTGATTAGGATTGGCCGACTTGGTGTCTTCGGCTTGGTGGAGTGGCCGAGCTGAGAGAGGATGCTATTGGAGTTGAAGTAACCTGGCGTAACACTTAATTAAGGTAAGCAACTTGCCCCTCAGCTGAGAATTAATTACAACTACAAAGGGATTAAGTTTATAGTATTAGAATGCTGAAATTTCAGATTTGGGAGCTGAAATCAAGTTGGTGTGTTCTTGGTGCTGCCGAAATGCAAGGGTGGACTATTTGATGCAGTGAGCAGGCCAATTTAGCATCAAATTAAAGTAAGTCCATTCTATAGTGAATTACAATCAAATTTGTTGCCTTAGAAGGGATCAAATTAAGAGTTCCTGCTGTTTGAGTTAACAGATTTGAGAAGTATGGTCGGATTGAGTGTTTAAACAAGAAATCAGCAGAGAAAAGGATTTGGGTTCAGTTTCTGGTAAGAATAATATTCCTCCCTGGTTTAAGTAAGATTCAAAATTGTAAACCAAGCTAATAATTGAGTTGTTGACTGATGTTGGGGCTATTAGAGCAAAGAGAGCAGCTAAAGAACCTTGTTTCTGCTGCTAGAGCTGAACCAAACCTCAGTGAAGAGAGGAATTGAGAAGTATTGTTGAAATTGCTGCTTCAAGGTAAAGAAATTGCTCAAATTCTGATTATGAATCAATTAGTTATCCTATTAAGAGGCTAATTTGGGTGAGGCATGATTATTGAGCTGATGGTAACCCAAAATCAGCCTTGTAGGTTGATAATTAAGAACTATGTATTAGTGACAATACACTTAGGAATAAGCTGATATTCCTATCTAAGAGAACCAGGATCTCTTTACCTGCAATATGAACAACAGAAAATCCTAAATGGAATTGATGCTAGCCATTACATAAGGAAGTTAAGCTATAGTCAATTCAGTTTGTAGAATTACCAGGATCAATGGCAAACTATATATAGCTTAGTTAATGTGTGAGTTAGGGGTTAAGTGAGACTGATTTTAAGTAACTCAAACTGAAACAGCATCCAATCTATTCGGAAAACTGTGAAGCTCCAATGCTGAAATTCAGCATTGAAGATTCTTGATGTTGATAGCTGCTAGTTAATTGAGCTAGAGGAGCTCAGAAATTGAGGTAAAATGAACTCAATTCCTGGTTTATGTGATTAAGAATAAAACTTGAACCATGATGCTTCCAAAAATTCTAAATGGAGTAGTTTAATTATATCATAGGAAGGTTAAGTAAATTAAATTTCAACATTGGGTTCTAATTATTAGTAAGCTGAGAAGAAGCTAGTGGAGCATCTAATTTATAGAAGTGAAATGACTACTTTATTAAAAGTTGGATCAATGGAGTTACTGATTGGCCGAAGTATTAGCAATTACATGTACACATGTATGCTAATTTACATGTGCCTTAACACATAAGCAGATTGAAGTTGAAATGCAAGTTTTGTTAAAATGTGAATGTAACTCTAGTTTAACCTCTTTTAAATCTTTACAAATGAAAGTTAAATATGCTCGAAAGTCTAAAGTGACATTCCGACAGGTCGGCGACGCGCTAATTACGGTAAAGACCGTTCTAGTTCTATTTACACCGAGTCGCGAGAGCTAATTGTCGACACGTTTCGAGACGTGGATTCTAGTTGTTTACACCACTACAGGTGGGTGGTGCTATCCGAAATCTCTGAATCACTTTTTATGTCTAAAATATTTCATTGAGCATAATTGTCTACTTACAATGAATTCATGCATTATAGGGCATTGAGAGTATGTAAAGAATATTGATTATGCAATTGTGTATCAACCTTGTAAATGTATGAACATAGAATGTGAATATCTAACCCTATGAATGCATTGGACTATGACAATAGTGAACCTGGTGACATATGACTAGAGATTTGGTTAGTATTGAGATATGAATTGTGAAACTAGCATATAGAGCTAGTTAGAGTAAAGTGTGACAGTGTTTGTCAGTTGAATCCTCTAAAGGGGGATCAGATCATACTCACAATCGTTTGGTTCAAGTGAGGTCGCTCCTCCTTGAACGATGAGCTCCGGAGTAGTCATCTGTACTGGACCAGGAGGTTGCGTCTCCCCCAGTTGACAGTCCCGTCGGGTGCAGGTTGCGTCTCCCCGATATTTGGGATAGTGTCAGTGAGTAATTGTTAACCAAAGGGTTAACCAAAAGATTGGGTAAAGTTAATGAAAAGCATGCATGCATATTTACAGTTTTCATATATATTGCTTTCTTTCAGCTTTGTACAGGCATTGTAGTAGTTACATATCTAGTTGGTTACTATCTGCTTTACTTTCTTTGCCTACATATGCCTGATTAGACCTAGTGGGTGAGTCGGCGAGGTCGGCGGCCGAACCCACTGGGAACTTTCTCGTAGTTCTCACACCACTAACCTTACAGGTTCCAGTACGAGTGCTGTTGCCGAGGATCGTGGCAAGGGCCCTGCAGCTTAGTTAGCCGACACCAGAGTTTAGTGGTTACCATTTTGATGTATATACAACATGTAAATAACTAAATATTTCAGTTATGTAAAGTTTTAAATTACAGTGAATTTCATTGTTCAGTTACTTTACTATCACTTGTGTTTGTTGCTTGCCTTCGAGCAAGCCATGTATATTGAAATGTGATCCTGGGAATTGTTTATTTCTTTATACATGTACTCGTTGTGGTTTAGCCTTGGACGAACAGGGGAGGTGCTGTTCGTTCGGCGTCTGTGTACGGGCCCGGATCGACCAAATTGGCGATAGCGGGACGTGACAGATAAGTGGTATCAGAGCAAGTGACAGTAAAAAAAAAAAAAGAAAAAATCTAGAGTGACCTAGGGACTTAGGAATGGAAACTAGGAACTAGGACCGCGAGTGCGTGAAATCTAATGATAGCGAAAGCTGAATGAATTGGGTTCGTTGTTCGTAAGTCTCTAATGTGAATTAGGGGCTGATCCAAGTGTTGTTTATACACAACTAAAAGAGTTATGTTGGGTGGCCAACAACATAAAGCTAAGGGTTGAGTATAAATACACTTGATTGCTTTCGCCTGATTTGGTTTTGTTTACTATGTGAATAGTTCGTTTCAGGAGAAATGCCGCCACGGCGTGCGACGAGACCGCTCCGGCATCACCTCCTGGGGTGCCAGATCAGGAGGGATCTAGCGAGGTTCAGGAGCTGCCGCTTCAGGTGAGCGCGTTGGTTGGATCGATGCAGAGGCAGGAGGAGAACATTAAGAGATTACAGGACCTAGTGTCGCAACAGGCGACAACTGCGCTCTGGAGTCAGGATGCGCCTATACCTGATCCGCCAGTGATAGTGCCCCTCCTCCAGTGATGGTTCCACCCAGTGGTCTTAGGGCCTTCTAGTTCTGATTCGGCCGGCGTGAGGGCCGAGCACGAGCGATCCTTATCAGTGTTGACCGGCGTTCTTGCGTTTAATCGCGCCAATGTTTGGATGGAAAGGAGGCTGATCCTTGGGTGTTGGAGACCTGGTTCACAGGATGGAAGCTCTGTTTGGAGGATACTATACATTGGAAAATGACAGGTTCATTTAGCTGGCACATTGCTTTGAGAAGGATGCGCAAATTTTGGTGGCAAAAGAGCGAAGAAAAGCCGAGTTCTAAATCCCTCCTTGCTTTCTGGATGAGTTCAGAGAGATCCTGTTTGCAGAGTACTTCCCTGATAGTGACAGAAGGAAAATGAAAGAAGACTTTCGAAAGTTAAGACAGGAAACCGTTCGGTACGGGAATACGAGCGGATTTACACATTTAGTAAACTGTGTACCCGGAATGGTGCATACAGATCGAGATAGAGCTGACTACTTTGAGCGGGATTACGGCCTGAGATATTCAGGATCATTAGTGCTCTAAAGTTAAAGTCATTTGAGGAGTCCTGGATCGAGCTCTTTTGGTGAGCGCAGCAATGCGATTGCCGTGAGGAACGCGAGTTGTTTGATCGAGAGCGAGAAGGAGAAAGGAAAGAAAAGGAATACTAGTGGTGCCAGGGACAGTCGAACTCCAAACGCCCCTCGGTATCCACGGCCAAAGCAGAGGTATCAGGGGACCCCTGAGGTGTGTCATTTGTGGCGGGAACCATCGAGTGACGACTTGTGCACAGCGGGATGGTAAATGTTTTAAGTGTGGACAGCCGGGACATATGGTTTCGTGATTGCCCGAAAGGAGCATCATCCGCCGCAGTCTACAGCATCGCTCAGTCTCTGCGAGGCAGCGTGCGGTCCCTCACCGTATGATGTCAGCTGGACGTTCTTTTGCGTCGCGTCAGTATGAGCCACCCCGACCTGCACGAGTACCAGGACTGAGGCGTCTCGACCCTGCACAAGAGTGGACGAGTATTTGCAGCTCAGGCTGAGGATCCTGCCGTGGTCGACCGATGTCGTGGCAGGTATTACTTTACTTTATGGCATTAGATCTCGCACATTGTTTGATACCGGTGCATCTCATTCCTTTATTAGTAGTTCATTTGCTAGAACACATGATTTTGAGATTTCGGATAGACCAGATGCCTGGTGGGTCTATGCTCCTGAGCACGACGTTTAGTGTTCACGAGAATGTGCGGCGTGTCCAGTACAGATTGGAGATTGGATTATGCCAGCTGATTTGTTAGTGTTGAAGCTAATGAAAGGTTTGATATAATCTTGGGATGGATTGGCTTACAAAAGTACTATGCCACAATTGATTGCGAAAGTAAATTATTACTTTTCGTGAACCTGAGCAGAAGGAGGTTGTATATCGAGGTGCAAGAGTTCGCTCTTTGCACTAACTGTATCGACTACGAGGGCGAGAAAGAGTTGATTAGTAGAGGATGTGTAGCCTATTTGGCAACAGTGGTGGAGACCAGAAGGAACTTCCAGCACTTGGAGATATTCCAGTGGTTCGAGAGTTTCCTGATGTATTTCCTGCGGAGCTGCCGGGATTACCGCGGATCGGAAAATTGAGTTCGTTATTGACTTGGTTCCCGAACGGCGCCAATTTCGAAGGCTCCATACAGAATGGCACCAGCTGAGTTGAGAGAACTGAAAGCTCAGTTGCACCAGGATTGATGGATAAAGGCTTTGTAAGCCTAGTGTATCACCCTGGGGAGCTCCTGTTTTGTTTGTAAAGAAAAAAGACGGAACGCTTCGACTGTGTGTTGATTACCGTGAACTGAACAAGGTTACATCAAGAATAAATATCGTTGCCGCGAATCGATGACTTATTTGATCAGTTGCAAGGTTCACGGGTGTATTCGAAGATTGATCTTCATCGGGTTATCCACCAATTGAAGATCAAACCAGAGGATGTGCATAAGAATTTCGCACTCGTTATGGGCATACGAGTTCACAGTGATGCCGTTTGGGCTT
>NW_017891550.1:0-16213 GCF_001540865.1 Ananas comosus | reverse complement strand
ACGACGTGTTGGTCTATTCGAAAAGCGAAGAGGAGCATGAAGAGCATCTGAGAGCTGTGTTGCAAATACTCAGACAAGAGAAGCTCTATGCAAAGATAAAGAAATGTGACTTTTGGCTAAAGGAGGTCACATTCTTAGGTCACGTGGTATCGGGCGACGGAGTTTCGGTAGACCCGAAAAAAGTGGAGGCGATCAAGGATTGGCCTCGCCCGACGAATGTGGCGGAGATCCGCAGTTTTCTTGGACTGGCGGGCTACTATCGGCGGTTCGTGGAGGGGTTCGCCAAAATAACCATTCCACTAACGCGCCTCACGCATAAAGGAGTAAAATATGTTTGGAGCGACGATTGCGATCGGAGCTTCGAAGAGTTAAAGAACAGGTTGACGTCGACCCCGGTGCTTGCCTTGTCGACTCCGGGAGAGACTTTTGTAGTGTATAGTGATGCCTCTTATGTTGGTCTCGGGTGTGTATTAATGCAGAATGGGCGGGTCATTACTTATGCATCGCGCCAATTAAAGAGTTATGAGAAGAACTACCCGATTCACGACCTCGAGTTAGTCGCAGTGATCTTCGCGCTAAAGCTTTGGAGGCATTACTTGTACGGTGAACATTGTGAGGTATACACCGATCACAAGAGTCTAAAGTACTTGTTCACCCAGAAAGAGTTGAACATGCGACAGCGGCGGTGGTTAGAGTTGCTAAAGGACTATAATGTCACTATACTATACCACCCCGGGAAAGCCAATGTCGTGGCCGATGCTCTAAGTAGAAAATCGGCAGAGAACTTAGCGACAGCAATCACGCCTCAACCACTGTTACAAAAAGAAATGCAAAGATTTGGGTTGGAAGTGGTAGCGCCGGGAGTGCGGCTACACTTGTCGCATTAGTGGTGCAACCGACCCTATTCGAGAGAATTAAAGAGTTACAAACTTCGGATCCTTATCTCCAAAAGGTTCGAGGTGATGTTGAGAGCGGTAAAGTCGAGGATTTTAGCGTTGGAGCCGATGGCGCACTTCGATTTCGAAATCAATGGTGTGTGCCAAAGGACGATGAGTTACGAAGGGCGATTATGCAAGAGGCGCACCAATCTCCCTATAGTGTACACCCCGGCGGCACTAAAATGTACAAGGACTTGAAAGAGCACTATTGGTGGCCGGGCATGAAAAGGGATATTGGGGAGTTTGTGACGCAATGTTTAACGTGCCAACAAGTGAAAGCCGAGCGCCGATTTCCGGCAGGAAAGCTACAAAGTCTACCAATACCCGTTTGGAAATGGGAAGACATAGCAATGGACTTTGTTACCGGTTTGCCTCGATCACAAGGTGGACATGATGCAATATGGGTGATAGTGGATCGATTGACAAAGTCGGCACACTTCTTGCCGATACATACTACGTGGTCGGGAGACAAGCTAGCGCAAGTTTATCTCAACGAGGTCGTGAGACTTCATGGGGTCCTAGTATCAATCGTATCGGATCGAGACCCCAGGTTCACATCGCACTTTTGGAAGAGTTTGCAAGACGCGCTAGGCACACGGCTCGACTTCAGTACAGCGTTTCATCCTCAGAGTGATGGACAGTCGGAGCGGACAATACAAATCCTTGAGGATTTGCTTCGAGCGTGTGTGCTAGATTACAAAGGAGGATGGCATGATTTCTTGCCTATGGCGGAGTTCGCCTACAATAATAGCTACCAAGAAAGTATCGCGACGGCGCCATTTGAGGCACTATATGGTCGCAAGTGTCGTTCTCCTATACATTAGAGCGACGTGGGCGAGAGAGCGGCTCTTGGCCCGGATGTAGTGCGGGAGGCGGAAGAAAAAGTTCGCCTTGCCCGTCAACGGTTGGCGATGGCGCAATCTCGGCAAAAGAGTTATGCCGACAAGCGAAGAAAGGATTTAGAATTTGCGGTTGGAGACCGTGTATTCTTGAGAGTATCGCCGATGCGAGGAGTCAAACGATTCGGGGTCCGTGGGAAGTTAAGTCCCCGTTATGTCGGACCATTTGAGATATTGGAGCGTGTGGGTGCGGTAGCATATAAGCTCACACTACCACCAAGACTCGCGGGAGTTTACAATGTGTTCCATGTGTCGAATCTTCGAAAGTATATTCGCAACGCGGCACATGTATTGGAGTACGAGCCCGTGGAACTACGTGAAGACATGTCCTACGAGGAGTACCCGGTGTGCATCCTCGATAGAGAAGTGAAAAAGTTGCGAAGTCGCAAAATTCCATATGTGAAAGTTCAATGGAGCAACCACGCGGCGCGAGAAGCCACTTGGGAGCTCGAGGAATCAATACGGAGAGAGTATCCGCATCTATTCGAGTCGACGAGTTAAGGTATGCGTAATTTCGCGGACGAAATTATTTTAAGGGGTGGAGAATGTAATATACCGAAAATTCGGAAAATAAATATCGAACTTTAGTCAAATTGACCAAAGTGCGAGGATGGTACACTTCGGAAAGTCCGAAGGTGTTAAAACGATCAAAAGTGTGTTGTGGAAGGTTTTCGAGAGCTAAAGAATCAAATTCTGCAAAAACTGCAGATTTTCAGCTCTCGGGGACCGGTCCCTGGTGGGAGAGACCAGTCCCCGAACGCGTATGAAATGAGACAGCCGAAAAATCGGCTAAGTCCTTAGAAAGTAGCTCTCGGGAACCGATCCCTGTCCGAGAGACCGGTCCCCGAGAGACCGGTCCCCCTAAGAGAGACCGGTTGCCCTGCGCGCAGCAGCTCTGGCTGCGCGGGGAGACCCTTCGGGAACCGGTCCCTGAAGGAGAGATCGGTCCCCGGCCGCGCGAACTGCCCAGTTCGGGCAGTGTAATGAGATGAAAGTTGAGGGGTTTATTAGCAATTATGCAACCCAATAGCTATGTTATGAGGGTAAATGAGATATTTCTCTCATTTCACCCCCTCTCACACTCTCTTCTCTCCCTCTCTCTCTCTAAAAGACAAAGGAGAAGAAGAAGAAAGAAAGAAAAGAAGGAGAAGAAGGAGAAGAAAGTGAAGGAGAAGATCAAAGAGCAAAGGGGCTCCATCTTCTTCCTCTCTAGAGCAAGAAAGGAGCAAGCTTAGAGGTAAGCTTTGCCCCTCCTCATGTTAAATCCCAAACTAGGGTTTGGATTAGAGCAAGAATGGTTTTTATAGAATGTTTAAAGGGTTTTGAAGCTTTCTTTTGCTTCTTTAAAGATCAAAACCATGGTTGAGCTCAAGGTGAGCTTCAACCCACCTCTAATGGTGAAATCCAAACTAGGGTTTGGAATGAGTTAGGAGTGGTTCTAATGGACTATTTAGAGTATAATGAAGCTACTTTTGCTTCCTAATGAGATCAAACCCTAGGTTTTGATGTACATTGGAGCTAGGGCACCCAAATTGGGGCTTTTGCTCATGAGGGTTTCTAAGTGCAATTGACCCTCTAAAAACCTAATTGGAGGTATTTCCGACGCGTTGGTGCGCTCGGATTTACGTTACGAAAAGCCGATGTAAAGATATGGGAAAAATAGCCTAATTTGGCTTCGTTATGCCGCAGGTAAAAAACGAAGAGTCTAAAAATCCCAAGAAAATCATCGGAGCACTTTTGAAAGCCTACGAGGTGGGTGGTGCTTCTCAAACTCATTGAACTTCTCTCTATGCCTAATGTGTCATTCATTTGAGCATGTATGTATATTGTTGCATGCATATTAGGGTAAAGTAATGATGAAGTGTAATGTTGCATGATTGTGAGTACAACTTGCATAACATGATGAATGAGAACCTTATGAATGTAAAAACCCTATGTGTATGCATGAGAGAAAAGTGAGCACCCAAAGTGAGCAAAAGAACAGAGTGACACAGTGACATAGATCGAGTGGCATTCGATTATGTGAAGTAAAGAAACACTAGAGTTAGTGTGATGCAAAGAACTAACGTGATGTAAAGAATGTTGTAAATGACTAAAGTTAAAGCAAAGTGGGATATAAAGAACAAGCAAAGAGTAAAGAACCTGATGTGCTAAAGATAGCCAAAAGTAAAGAAATGTAATGATCAAGAATGCTAGAGTTAGCAAAAGTATAAAAAATGTAAAGAACGTGATTGCATGAGTTTGCAACATAAAGTGATGTAAAGAACACTAGAGTTAGTGTAAAGTCAAGATTGAACTTGAAATCCTTTGAGTTAAGGATATGATCATACTTGCTATGAGTTCCGTGCTCGAGGGCGGTCGATCCCCCTCGGGCGATGCGCTCCGGAGTTATGCATCACGGGTTGGAGTAAACCCGAAGGACGGTCCTAGCGGGTGAGTTCCTGCAATGATGGACTTAATGTGAAGCAAGTTAATGTGGTGATACCCCCAGGTTAGCCTTGAGATTAAAGAACAAAGAGCAAAGAACAAAGTGCAAAGAACAAGAATAAAGAGTAAAGTGAAAAGAATAAAGAACTTGCATAATCTGCATATGTTTAATGTTGAGCATATTTCTTGCTATTTGTTCAGGCATATTAGCATCGTGTTATAGATTGGTTACTATATCCTGCTTATCCTTTCTATTATGCCTGAGTTAGTCCTAGTGGGAAAGTCGGTGATGTTGAGGCCGAACCCACTGGGAACTTTGTTGTAGTTCTCACCCCACTATTTCCACAGAGCCGGGACCGAGCGAGCCGACGAGTGACCGAGGTAAAGGTATCGCGCCTTAGTCAGAGGCCACCAAAGTTGGGTTTCATTTTGTAGTAAAGTACCCTATGTTCATCTTTTGTACATGATGATTAGTAATGTAAAGAAAAAATGTAATGTGTATTTTGAGGTAAATGTAATGTAAGAAAGAAATGATGAAACGAAATGTAAGGAATTCGAAAAAAATTACAAGTTGGATGTATGTATATGATCTAAATTGAATCATACTACAAGCGAATGTTTAGTTTTCCTTTCTTTCACTAATGGTTATTGCTTATCCTCGTGTAAGCCGTTTGTGTATGTTTCCGCTAGTGCAATTCTTGTTTGAATTTTGTACATGTGATGAGCCTTGGGCGGATAGGGAAAACTCTGTCCGTTTGGCGTCTGTTTGACGTGCTCGGGTCGGGCCAAATTGGTATCGGTCCCGGGGCGTGACAACTTAGCTTCCCGCGGACCCCGAATCGTTTAACTCCTCGCATTGGCGACACTCTTAAAAATACACGGTCTCCAACCGCAAACTCTAAATCCTTTCTTCTCTTGTCGGCATAACTCTTTTGCCGAGACTGCGCCGTCGCTAACCGTTTACGGGCAAGGCGGACCTTCTCTTCCGCCTCCCGCACTATATCCGGGCTAAGAGCCGTTCTCTCGCCCACGTCACTCCAATGGATAGGAGAACGACATTTACGTCCATATAGTGCCTCAAAAGGCGCCATCGCTATGCTTTCTTGGTAGCTATTATTGTAGGCGAACTCCGCCATAGGCAAGAAATCATGCCATCCTCCTTTGTAGTCTAGCACACACGCTCGAAGTAAATCCTCAAGGATTTGTATTGTCCACTCCGACTGTCTATCGCTTTGAGGATGAAACGCTGTGCTAAAATCGAGCGGTGTGCCCAGCGCGTCCTGCAAGCTCTTCCAAAAGTGGGATGTGAACCTGAGGTCGCGATCTGATACGATCGACACTGGAACCCCATGAAGTCTCACAATCTCGTCAAGATAGACTTGAGCTAACTTGTCTCCTGACCACGTAGTATGTATCGGCAAGAAGTGTGCCGACTTTGTCAATCGATCCACTATCACCCATATCGGATCATGTCCGCCTTGTGATCGAGGCAAACCGGTAACAAAGTCTATTGCTATGTCTTCCCATTTCCAAACGGGTATTGGTAGACTTTGTAGCTTTCCCGCCGGAAATCGGTGCTCTGCTTTAACTTGTTGGCACGTTAAACATTGCGCCACGTACTCCCCAATATCTCTTTTCATACCCGGCCACCAATAATAGTCTTTCAAGTCCTTATACATTTTAGTGCCGCCGGGGTGTATACTATAGGGAGATTGATGCGCTTCTTGCATGATCGCCCTTCGCAACTCGTCATCTTTAGGCACACACCATCGATTTCGAAATCGAAGTGCGCCATCAGCTCCAATGCCAAAATCTTCGGCATTGCCATTCTCAACTTCCCCTCGTATCTTTTGAAGATAAGTATCCGAGGCTTGAAGATCCTTAATTCTTTCCAATAGGGTCGGTTGCACAATTAATGCGGCAAGTGTAGCCGGCACTCCCGGCGCTACCACTTCTAATGAATCGTTGCATCTCCTTTTGTAACAGCGGTTGAGGCGTAATTGCCATCGCTAAGTTCTCCGCCGATTTTCTACTCAGGGCATCGGCCACGACATTGGCTTTTCCCGGGTGGTATAATATGGTGACATCATAGTCCTTTAGCAACTCTAACCACCGCCGCTGTCGCATGTTCAACTCTTTCTGGGTGAACAAGTACTTTCGACTCTTGTGATCGGTGTATACCTCACAATGTTCACCATACAAGTAATGCCTCCAAAGCTTTAGTGCGAAGATCACCGCGGCTAACTCGAGGTCGTGAATCGGGTAGTTCTTCTCATAACTTTTTAATTGGCGCGATGCATATGCAATGACTCGCCCATTCTGCATTAATACACACCCGAGACCAACATAAGAGGCATCACTATACACTACAAAAGTCTCCCCCGGAGTCGGCAAGGCAAGCACCGGGGTCGACGTCAATCTATTCTTTAACTCCTCGAAGCTTCGATCGCAATCGTTGCTCCACACATATTTTACTCCCTTATGCGTGAGGCGCGTTAGTGGAGTGGTTATTTTGGCGAACCCCTCCACGAACCGCCGGTAGTAGCCCGCAAGTCCAAGAAAACTACGGACCTCCGCTACATTCGTCGGGCGAGGCCAATCCTTGATGGCCTCTACTTTCTTCTGATCTACCGAAACTCCGTCGCCCGATACCACATGACCCAAGAATGTGACCTCCTTTAGCCAAAAGTCACATTTCTTTAACTTTGCATAGAGCTTCTCCTATCTGAGTATTTGCAACACTGCTCTCAGAAGCTTTTCATGCTCCTCCTCACTCTTTGAGTAAACCAACACGTCGTCTATAAACACCACGACGCATCGATCCAACAATGGCCTAAAGACTCGATTCATCAAGTCCATAAATGCTGCCGGGGCGTTAGTAAGCCCGAACGGCATTACCGTGAACTCATAATGGCCAAATAGATCGTCAATCCTTGGACCGTTGCAACTGATCAAATAGATCGTCAATCCTTGGCAACGGGTACTTGTTCTTTATCGTCACTTTGTTCAACTCGCGATAATCTACGCAGAGTCGAAATGTGCCATCCTTTTTCTTCACAAATAGCACCGGAGCTCCCCATGGTGACACGCTCGGCCTCACGAAGCCTTTATCGAGCAAGTCCTGTAGTTGGCCTTTAAGCTCCTTTAACTCCACCGGTGCCATTCTATACGTAGCCATCGAAACTGGTTCCGCCCCGGGAATCAAGTCAATGACAAACTCAACTTTCCGGTCCGGTGGCAGTCCCGGTAACTCCGCCGGAAATACATCCGGGTACTCGCACACTACTCGAATATCCTCCAACTCAGGGTTCTCCTTTCGAACATCCACCATGGTTGCCAAATAGGCCTTACACCCTCCTTTAATCATTCTCTTCGCCCTTACAGACGATATAGTCGCCGCGAAGCGCCTACTTTTGCACGCTTGGTAGACTAACTCTTCTTGATTAGGCTCACGAAAAGTGATCACCTTGCTTTCACAATCTATCACCGCATAGTATTTGGAGAGCCAGTTGGTCCCCAAGATAACATCGAATCCCCACATCTGATCTAGCACTAGCAGATCAATTGGCATAATCCAATCGCCTATTTGCACTGGACACGCCAAACACTCGTTATGAACACTGAAGGAATGTTCTGGGGCGTTCACCAACCAGTAATCCTCATTGTACACCATCTCTATGCCATGGGTCTTAGCAAATGATGTGCTAATAAACGAATGAGATGCGCCTGTATCAAACACTGCTCTAGCTCTAGTGCCTTTAATCACAATTATACCTGCCACGACGTCGTCGGGTGTTGCAGGTTGTTGCTCCTCCACCTGAGCGGCGAAGACTCGGCCGCTAGGCGCTCTCGATCCCTCCGGCTGACGCGGTGCTGACGCGCGCCCAGCCGACATCGCTGGTGGTAACCCCGCAAGCTGTCTCGGGGTAGACGGTGTTGAAGCCGCTGTTGGGGCAGACGACGTCCATGTCGGGCACTCCCAGATAAGATGTCCCGGTTGGCCACACTTGAAACACTTGCCATCGCGCTGTGGGCAAGTCGACACCTTGTGCTCACCACCACAAATAACACATCGGTGTGGTCTCCAATTTCTCGCCTGCTGTCGGGGATACCGAGGGGGTTTCTTAGTATTTGGCCGGCCCCCAGCACCGCCTGCCGTTCTCTTCTTGCCCTTGTCCTTGGACTCGGCCATAGCTTCTCTTTCTTCATGCACATGGGCGCTACCGTGCTCCGTCCACAAAGCTCGATCAAAGACCTCCGCAAAGGTCGACAACTTCAGAATCTGCACCTTCTCATAAATTCGGGGCTGGAGTCCTCGCAAGAACCAATCCGCCCAGTCCCGATCATCATGAACAACGTCGGGAATGCAATCAATAAGGTGGGAGAACTCTTGCTCGTACTCCCCCACCGATCGATCGTCCTGTCTCAACTTGCGGAACTTGTCCTGTAGCTTCCGCTTCACCGTGTCGGGGAAGCAGTTCGCGAACACCGCTCTCTTGAACTCTTCCCACTCTTCATGCCGGCTCCACTATTTAAGTCCTCGATGAGCGTCTCCATTGAGTCGATCCACGACTCCACAATCGCCGGCTCCACCAAACCGCCTTCAAAGGTAGGTGGATCGAACTTCTTGAACTGTATAAGCGCCGCTAGTGTGCACTCCCGCTTCGCATCGACTGCCGCACTGTCGGGGTTTGAGGTTCCTGAACCGGCCGGTACTACTGTAACTGGCGCAGCCACCGTTGCCGCCGCTTCCTCGACTGCCCTCGGCACTACGGCAGGGGGCACTGGTGGCTCCGCGCCCACTTGGGCCGCCGCCGACTGTTGACGCTCCATAACATCCTGGAGCCGTTGAATCTGCTCCCCTTGGCGTTGAACAGACTCCGCCTGTTGCCGCACTGCTCCAATAAGAGCGGCCATTTGCTCCCTAAGCCCACCGTCGCCACTTGCTCCGGATTGCTCGGGCATCACGTTTGGCTCCTCAGGTATCGACCCTTTTTGTGATCGACGACGAGGTGCCATTGCTTCCTGAAAAGAAGCAACTCGCATTAGTCACTTGACAAACACTACTTAACCATACCCAATTAGGCGAAAGCAACATACACATTCATCCTTGCCTCAAGCGTCATGTCGTCGACCGCCCGACATAACACTAAAAGTAGAGGATAAACGAAAATTAAACTTAGCCTCTAATCACATTAGAGACGTCCCTACTTAACCCAATCACATGCTTTCGCTAACTTTGATCCCACGTCACTCACGTTTCCTAGATCCTTAAGGCCTTCCAATCCTAAGAGTCTCTAGGTCCATTCCTATTCTTTCACTCTTGGCTCTGATACCACGATATCTGTCACGCCTCGGGACCGATACCAATTTGGCCCGACCTGAGCACGTCAAACAGACGCCGAACGGACAGGGTTTCCCCTATCCGTCCAAGGCTCATCACATGTACAAATTCAAACAAGAAATGCACTAGCGGAAACATACACAAACGGCTTACACGAGAGTAAGCAATAGCCATTGGTGAAAGAAAGGAAAACTAAATATTTACAAGTACTATGATTCATTTTTGATCATATACATTGCATTCATCTTGTTCACTTTCGAATTCCTTACATTTCATTTCATCATTTCTTTCTTACATCACATTTACCTCAAAATACACATTACATTCTTTTCTCAACATCACTAGTCATCAAATACAAAAGATGAACATAGAGTACTCTACTAACAAAATGTAAACCCAACTCAACTCTGGTGGCCTCTGTCTAAGGCGCAATACCTTTACCTCGGTCGCTCGCCGGCTCGCTCGGTCCCGACACTGTGGAAATAGTGGGGTGAGAACTACAACAAAGTTCCCAGTGGGTTCGGCCCCAACATCACCGACTTTTCCACTAGGACTAACTCAGGCATAATAGAAAGGATAAGCTGAAATATAGTAACCAATCTACAACATGATGCTAATATGCCTGAACAATAAGCAAGAAATATGCTCAACATTAACATATGCAGATTATGCAAGTTCTTTCGTTCTTTATTTTTACACTTTGTTCTTTGTTCTTTGCTCTTTGTTCTTTATTCTTTATTATTTAATCTCAAGGCTAACCCGGGGGTTTCGCCTCATTGACTTACTTCACATTAAGTCCATCATCGCAGGAACTCACCCGCTAGGACCGTCCTTCGAGTTTACTCCAACCCGTGATGCATAACTCCGGAGCGCATCGCCCGATGGGGAGCGACCGCCCTCGAGCACGGAACTCATAGCAAGTATGATCGAATCCTTAACTCAAAGGATTATATGTTCAATCTTGACTTTACACTAACTCTAGTGTTCTTTACGTCACTTCATGTTGCTACTCTAGCAATCATTGTTCTTTACATTTCCTTACTTTTGCTAACTTTAGCATTCTTGTTCTTTAAATTATGCAACATCACATTCTCATCATCTCTTTACCCTAAAATGTATGCAACAAATATGTAACATATGCTCAATTGAATGACACATTAGGCATAGAGAGAAGTTCAACGAGTTTGGAAAGCACCACCCACCTCGTAGGTCTATTTAGGTGCTCCGATGATTTTCTTGAGATTTATAGGCTCCTCATTCTTCACCTGCGGCAAAACGAAGCCAACTTAGGCCATTTTGCCCATATCTTTCTATAGACTTTTCGTAACGTTAATCCGAGCGCACCAATGCGTCGGAAATACCCCCAATTAGGTTTTTAGAGGGTCAATTGCATTTAAAAATCTCCATGAGCAAAAGCCCCAATTTGGTGCCTTAGCTCCAATACATATAACAAACCTAGGGTTTGATCTCAATAGGAAGCAAAAGTAGCTTCATTATACTCTAAAAAGTCCATTAGAACCATCTTTAGGCAAATCAAAACCCTACTTAGGGTTTCACCATGAGAGGTGATGAAGCTCACCTCAAGCTTCACCATTTTCATGGTCTTGATCTCTAAAGAAGCAAAAGAAAAGCTTCAAATACTCAAATGGTTCCATAAAACCCATTCTAAGCTTAATCCAAACCCTAGATTAGGTTCTACCACTATTAGGGTTCAAAGCTTACCTTGTAAGCTCTCATTTTCCAAGCTAGAGAGGAAGAAGATGAAGTTGATTCACCTCTTGATCCTCTCTTCACCTTCTTTTCCTTGTCTTCTTCTTCTCCTTTGCCTTCTAGAGAGAGAGAGGGAGAGAAGAGAGTGTGAGAAGGTGAGGAAATAAGAGAAATATCTCATTTGCCCTCTTACTATACTCTATGGGTTGCAAAATTGCAGCTAAACCCCTCAACTTTCACTCTTTCACACAGCCTGGACTGGGCTGTTCGCGCAAGCGGGGATCGGTCTCTCCTTCAGGGACCGGTTCCCGAAGGCTCTCCCCGCGTAGCCAGAGCTGCTGCACACAGGGCAACCGGTCTCTCTTTGGGGGACCGGTCTCTCGGGGACCGGTTCCTGAGAGCTAGTTTCTCAGGACTTAGCCGATTTTTCGGCTGTCTCAATTCTCACGCGTTCGGGGACCGGTCTCTCCCACCAGGGACCGGTCCCCGAGAGCTCAAAACTGCAGAATGCAGATTTTGATCCTTTAGCTCTCGAAAACCTCCCGTAACTCACCTTGGATCATTTTAACACCTTCGGACTTTCCGAAGTGTACCATCCTCGCACTTTCGTCAATTTGACTAAAGTTCGATATTTATTTTCCGAATTTTCGGTATATTACATATAAGACTAAGGTAGTAGAAACCTTACGAGCTAGATGATGTGAGCTATGGATAGTAGGATCGAAAGTAGTATCAGTTGATCTACTAATTGATTGTATAGTTGCATAAATTTCATGTTGCATGTTGAGAGGCATAACATGTATTTTATTACTTGCATAAATATCTGTGGATATCTGTTGGACTAACATATTGAAGTGCCTCCTTTGGACCTGGTGGGTCGAGCTCTTCCCTTGGGTGGCCGTATCCACTAGGAACTATGGAAATAGTTCTCACCCCACGTTGTTTTGGGGGATTTCAGGTTCACACGCGAGCAGCGCGGCGGCGAGAGGAAAGGGCGTAGCTCCATAGATAGCGCCCTACTATTCTGACCAGAGATAGTAGTATCCCGAGGTGGCCTAGCTTAGGGGTATAGAGATGAATGAAACAAACTTGTAATAAATGTTGTAATAACTAAATTGTATTTTGGAAGTTGAATGTAAGGAATATTGAAAAATGCAAGTGAGTTGAATGTTTGTAATAGCATAGTTGTATTTATGTGTTTGATACTTCCTTATGCAATCTGTGCTTGAATTCTGTTCCTGGTTGGAATCTCGTGTATTGTATGGATTGTGATGCTTAGGACATACAGGGAAAACTCTGTCCGTTCGTCGGTCTGTTGGCGTGCCCGAATCCGACCAAATAGGCGGGTCTCAGGACGTGACACACCGGGACCGAGAGGAGTGGAAGGTGACGGCGAACAATGGCAGCGGTGGCAGCCCGATGCGGCTCGGCCACCTGTGCTCTATGTCGTGCGAGGGAAGCCGCAGAGACCGCGGCAATGCTCGACGACAATCGGGGTGACTGGGGTCGTCGGCGGTGGGCTGCCGGAGGCTGAGAGAGACAGCACCGGGGGTCAACGGTGGCGACAACCTTGGCTAGGAGAGGATCAGGTTCCCCTCAGCCCTTGCTGCCCGAGAGAAGATTTGGACGACGGTGGCGACGGCGATAGGACCCGGGGGCACCGGGAAAGCACGCCGTAGGTCGAGGGAGACAGGGGGAGGCCGAGGATGGAGGGCTCGAGTCACCCTTGTGTTTGGGCTCAAGAACAGAAGGAGGGAGAATGTGAGAGAGAGGGAAGAAGGAAAGGATTTTTTGATGGCTGGTAGTGGTCGCCGACAGTTGGGAGGCTTGCTGTAATACACTGGACTTTCGCAAATTGCAGAGTTCGAGTGTGTGGAATGAAGTGTGGAACTATTCTACATGTTCTAAATGACTTGGACAAGATTTTGAGCAAGATAGAGAGTGATTGGAGGGTTAAAAGTGAGAAATTGCATCAAACAGACGAAATCAGCCTTTTCTGCTTGTTGTACCGGTACAGCCATTACCTTCGGTACAGACTGGCAGAAATCTAGCAGCAAGGCTATTTTGGTCTTTTCACATTTGATACCTACCTATTTGATCCCAGCACGACTCTGGGACTTCAGTGGAGTGTGCTAGAGTGCAGAGGAGCTTCCTCCACCTTCTCTCCCTCTCTCTCTCTAGGGTTTTTCTCTCTCTACAAAGAATTCGCCGATTTCGCTCGTTTTCGTCGCAACGTTGGTTCTTCGCTGTTCGCATGTGTTGCAGGGCCTACGTGGACGTGTGAGGGAGTATTTTGGAGAGCTTTTCGCAGCTCTGAACCAGTGAGGTGCTTGTTGGAAGCTTGAGAAGGTATGTGACTCAAGTTTTCCGTTATCGACGTTCTATTAGCCGATTTGAGTATTGCTTTTGGGTTTTTGCTTCCAACTGATGTAAATTGAGAATTCAGCAATTAAAGATGAGTTAATTAGATGTGAATTAACCTTCTTAGACCAAGGATAAGCTCCTTGGAAGCTTAGTAGAGATAATTAGTTCGTTATGAAGAAAATTTGGAATTAAACGCGGTTATTGACGTTGTTTTGTATGATCTCTTCGCAGCGGATCCTTGAGCCTATTTGGGCTGAACTTGTACTCTTGGAAGCTGGTTTGGAGGATATTCTAACCAAGGGTAATTCGAAATTTCAGTTAGAAAACTGATTTCGCGAGATTTCGGCTAAATTAACTTGTATACATACTTTTTGACGTCGTTTCGGTATTGTTCGCAGCGAGATTGCGATCGAGCCTTGGATTGTCTTCGACTGACTTGTGAGGACTCTTGGAGGTTACACTTGAGGTATTACACGAGCCCAAAACAGGGATTTCAACTATTACGATGTACTAAGTGCGATTGCGCCGAAATTGGACATTTCGATCGTACTTTTGATACAATATTTATGCTTCGTGTTCAGCAGAATTGAGACCTTGGGGAGCTGATTTGGGACTTCCTTTGAATTGATTGGAACATTAGTATGAGGTGGGTCGGACCTAACCAGAGCAAGTGGAGCTCCCCTATGTTCTATATGTATCTATAGAATAGAATGATTGCATAGGTGCATTGAGTGCATATGTGATTGATAGAGAATTTGAAACATATCATCGTGAGGTTTGATGTTTAAGTAGAATGAAATCTCTATAAAGTAGAGATTCAATACAGTTGAATGACTTATGAACAAGTGTAGGATGCACTTTAAAGTAGAGAACAATGACATTCTCTTGACTCTAACGTAGAGAACTATGACATGCTCATGACTATGTTGATAATGCCATGTGATTTAGCTTTACCCTTACTTGTCTACAATCTAGTGGATACTAGCTCTTGTTACTATTTGTGTATTGAAATTCCGATCAGAGGATCGAGGATAAGAACTTTGCAAATGAAAATATGAAAATTGGGACATGTGGACAATGGACTTTGCTTGCTTGCCATCGTGCTCATTCGCACACGCTTGTGAGGGTAGCTCCCTACAAGCCGGCACTCCGGAGTTGGCCTACGCGACAGTTGCTCGCCAGTGCGGAATTGGGTGCCGAAGTGGATTGCCGTGGGGAGTGTATACTACCACGGGGCCATTAGGCGCGGCGCAAGCTGGACTACCTTGAGTAGGTCCTAGTGAATGAGAATGAAAGTGAAAACGATAATGATAGTAATGAATGAGTATCAGTTGTAGTGTACAGTAGTACTTACACTTCTATGATTATGTTTATGTTCATGTTTATAGTAGTTGCGATACTTCTATTATTCAGTTGATTCATTACTGCAGAAATCATGTTTACATGTTGAATACATGCCTGTTATTGGTTAGCACTGCATATTTCTATATCTTGCACTTATCGCTTTTACTTACTTTCAGTACATCATGAGCCTAGTGGTGTAATTCGCCGAGGCTGGCGGCTTACCCACTGGGAACTATTGTTAATAGTTCTCACGCCCTTTTGGTGATTGTTTTTACAGAGCTATCTGCAGGAGAGGCTAGGGATCGTGGCAAGGGAGTCGCGTCTAGCTAGACTTTGCTAGGAGCGTGCTAGTCGATCACCTTGCTACTCGGGCTACGGCCGAGGGTCATGTCCTTTGTATAGAGAGACCACCATTGTATCTACTTTTGTATACTCCGTGATGTATATTTACTGTTGATCCCGATGTTACTGTTGTGATACTTGCTCTCTAGACGAGATTTTGGATTGTACACTCTTTGTTCTTTTACTGATAGTATATCGACTTGTACATTGCTCTGATATCAGGATAGGACTCTCTTTGTGTACTTCCTATCGACTCGCTTTCTTTGTAGACGCCTTATATACTGCAGGTGTATGGCGGGTCTGTGCACGTACCGGATATGCTTCCGCTGGTACCCGGGCGTGACACGTGCACTGTAGGCAGATGAGGGAGGGGAGGTAGTTGGGGGCTCGGGTTGTGCAAGATAGGTTTAGGGTTAGGGTTGGGGAGAAGAAAACCCTAAGTTCCTATATCTCTACCTGTCATCCAATTGCGCAAAACTTCGCTATTCTACAGAATTACTAACTGAGCCCCCACAGGCACGTGTAAAATGAACGAATGCACCTCCATGAGCGATCCCGTGCAATTCGATACATGAAATATTGGGACTTTTTGCGAAAAACAATTTTGCCAAACTCGGCCCCTTCTCAATAATCAAGCGATTATGGGAGATCCGTCAGTCAGATTTGCGAATAGACTACGCCAACGCTTCCGACATTGCTTAACCATGAAAATCACGATTTTGTTTCGCCTTATTTGATCGCAAATGTGTGACAATTCCAACCTCTCTCCGTCTCCACCAAAAATCACAACATATATATATACACGCACACAACATATATATATATATATATATATATATATATAT